>NC_056738.1:225557300-225649800 GCF_019279795.1 Protopterus annectens
AAAAAATTTTTTAAACCCCCCTTATCTCACCTTTTCAAAAAACAAATAAGAAACCACTTACAGACCCACTGGCTATGCCCATGCTCTAATCCTGACTGAGCTCAGCAAAATATTCCCCTCTTTCCAGTTCCCCCCTTTTTCACTTCTACTGGTTGTTCTCAACCTTTGAGTGTGCCTATACTGACCCACCTGCAGAATTTATTTTTCTCTTTTTGCTCCTACTACATGCTATAACTGCATCTTGTCATCTTTTCTTTTTCTAGCTTTATGCAAATCTCTTCTATGCTTATCTCATTCCTATGCTAGTGCCCTGGCAAAAATTGTTCCATACTAAATTGTAAATAGTGTAAAGTTTATTTGACTCTCTATATGTCAGTTTAGTTTCAATTCTTCTTCTCTTACTAGTCAGTCTTATTCTAGCAATTATTACAAAAGAAGGTTGCCTCTCCATTGTTATTTTCTTGTTATAATACCTCTGCATTTCTCTACACCAATAACAACTTTGTCCTTTATTTGCTTGTATGTTTATATATTTTTGTTTGTTTGGTTCTGTTTTGATTTTTATTTTGATTGTTGTTCTTTTTATTGTAATTTACTAGTATGTTAATGGAGCTTTTCTCCTCTGGCCTCTGCTGAAAATGGACATTGTATCCAGCCAGACTAGCCCGGTTAACAAATGTAAAATAAAATAAAATAAAAACTAGGAGAACAGACTACAGGATGCACATTCCCCTTTCTAAACACTGATGATGTCAGCACCCTATAAGCACAGCAAGAGAAGAAAAACCTCCCAGTAATGCAAATAGCGCCCTCTGCTAATGCGTCCGTCTCGAGTGTCATAACATAGTTAGGTCGGGGTTTGAATCCTGTAAATGGCAAGTGTGTGTGTTTGGCTGAGGGGGATTGTGTGTGAGGGAAATATCCCTTTTGGCAACTAGGAGAACAGACTACAGGAGGCACATTCCCCTTTCTAAACACTGATGATGTCAGCACCCTATAAGTACAGCAGGCGAAGGTATGTGGTCTGTAGTTTCCACAGGCCCGGTGGCTTTGAAGGTTTCCACCTCAGTTTTGAGGAGTGTGAATTTGCTTTAGAGAAGTTGTTCACTGTGGTGTTCTGGGCAGGGGGTGGGGTCGGGATGTGAATATCCAGTGAGATTAGTTTATGGTCCGATCTTACCAGTGAGGGATACACTTCTGGTCTGGAGCATAGAGTCCCCATGTTGGTGATGATCAGGTCCAGTATGTTTCCCCTTTTTGTGGGAGTGGTAACAAGTTGTTCCATAGCATTTGAGCTCATATATTCTAGGAATCTTTGGCCTAGGGTGTTGGAGCCAGAGTCATGCTCCCAGTCCATGTTTGGGTAGTTGACGTCGCTCAATATAATGGTGTTTGGAGAGACCTTCATATTTCCACTGTTCACTGGACGGCCGAGTGCAGTTCTTGGGTTTGGGAGGGTGGTCTGTAGCAGGCTATAACCTGGAAGGCAGTTTCACCCATTGTTAGTTGCACATGGATAGTCTCTGATGCTTGGTGCTTTGCCACCAACCTGGAGGTGTGGGTATCTTTGATGAATATCAATACTCCCCCTCCATTTGTGGTTCGTTCCAAGCTTTTGGGATGAAAAGCATGGTATGAAGTTAAACCTGGTAGTGCTGGTGTGCTCTCAGTAGCCCTGAACCAGGCATCTGTTACTGCACAGATATCGATGTTCTCCATGCCAAGGAAAGTTTCGGATGCATGCATCTTGAGGTTTAGACTTCTGGCGTTGGGTAGCATTACTCTTAGTTTCTTATCCCTTGTGATACCTATGAAGGTGGGTTTGTCATTTGATCCTTGCCTAACATAGGCACTATGGGGGTAGCAAGAGCCTTTGCCAATATCTGAAAGCCCAGGGGTGACAGGTGAAGGCTGTCCCTAGCGAAGCAGGTGGTTCAACAGAAGATGAATATGTGAAGGTGTAGTGCCTGTGATTAGCTAGCAGTAGCATATATGACTGCTCACGTGGACACATGCCAGGTAAGTCATATGCACTGTGTCACAGGCAATGTACATGTGAACAGGACAAACAGTGACATTCTGTCAGGTGAGACATGGACATACATATAGTAAGCTATGCAGATGGCACTAGGAGTCCACAGAAGCTCTATAACTATGCATTGCAGGTGGGATCAGTATTCCAGGGTAATTGCAAGCAAACATGCATGCAAACAAAGCTACAGTAAACAGGGCTGCATGTAGTCCATTGTACAACAAACAAGCTGTACCACTTCCAGTAGGTAACACTGCAAATATGCAGGCACTATGCACATGTACATGGAAATACACTGGTCAGATGGCTAGGGTCTAGTCTCAGCGCACACAAGTGTACAGACCATGTACTGTCAGGATGTACAATAACTGGATGGAAACCCATGTGCTCATACCTGCAGTAATACACATGTCAAATAACAGACACTGAGCCTTCACTCAGTGGTTCCATACTTAGTAGGATGTATGCTACCTGGCCTGCCACCACAGTATCCCTGACATATATGGGGACTCTCCCTCCTGTGACAGTTAGTTTTGTGTGTTGGGGCTGTCTAGCATGGTATGAGATGTGAGCTTGCAGTGCTAGGGTGCTCCTGTGTGTCCTGTACCAGTCGTGTAGTACTGCACACATATCAACAGCCTCAAACATCCGCATTGCAGAGTCCAGTGTGGGCAACATGCCACTTGCAGTTTACATGTCCATCATTGCGTATTACTACATTCATTACCCTATCCCCTGTGCTACCTATGTATGTAGCCTTCTGTTGACATCATTACCACCAGTATGCCAACATGTGCGGATGATACACTATGGTACTTACCATGGGTGTAGACAACAGTACATGACAATCACACCCTTACTGCATCAGGCATGCTGTGATATACCCACAATTAACACAGTACTGTTAACATGATACTATTACTACACATCTATGTGGTCACCCTGTGCATCAGCAACATGTTAACCTGTACCTGCACAGTTGTTACAGAGTGCAGGAGGTGGCACAGTTTCATCATATGCACAGAGTGTGAACTTGGTATGCCTGAGTCAGCCACCGATACCACCGATTGAAATGTATGTGTATGTGTGTTGGTGACGGACAGCAGTAGAAGGTGGGGCAATGCTGATGCAGTGTGTGTGGGTATGTGGTAGCCCTAGGTGTTGTCAATTCGCATGTGTGTATGGATGCACACAGTTCCACCTCATGGCTGCCATATACTGGTGTTTGTGGACAGCCACAGACTGTACCTGCCAGGTCATACAGATCAGTGTCTCTGGCCACAGACACGGTACCTGTGCCTTGCAGGGGTGCTACGGACCATATCCAGTACCAACCCAGACTGGGTACTGTCATCAGAAGCAGGTGTTCATTGACTGGACACAGATCCCTGTTGGGCCTGGCCAGAGCCACGTGCACGTGGTCTCCTGGGGCGGTCTGATGACAGCACAGACCCAGCATTGCTGGGGCTGCTGCTGGCACTATGGGGGCGGCCGCGGCCCTGTTGTCATCCGTGACGACTGCCAGCTGCTGCTGTTGCTGGCATACGGCCACGTTGATACCTCAACCGTCCACCATCGCCCTGGCTCATGGACATGTAGTTGTGGAACCGGTCTAATATGTCCCCACAATGTCTGTCTATGACATCGGTGAAATCACGGATGGCAGCCACAATGTCACACATACTGTCAGTCATGGCTGTGCGACATGCTGTCAGCTCCCTCAGACCCTGTCTGGTGTACCGTTCCATACGTGACTGTGCCTGCATGACAGCCCGAAACATAGCTGAGGTTGTAAGACCTCTGTGGGCACGTCTGACAGGGGCAGTACACCCACAGATGCTCCCATGAGTACCCCTGGACATCTGTCTGTGTGGTACCATCTCTGGGCCATGCCCATGGCTGCTGTGTGGGGAGGCATGTGCCACAGATACCACATTACCCTGGTCAATACCCACTGTATGCTGTCCATCACCTAGGGACATTGGTGACAAAGGGTGTATTGGCAGGATAACTGTGCGCATTGATGGGGTCGACAGCTGTGTACTGTCAATCGGCTGACCAATGGCGGACCCTGGCATACCTTCCTGTGCCATTACACAGATGTCATCATTATCAGTGCCCATGGCACCTGATTCAGGTTCCCTGCTACATGACACGAGAGCAGCACCAGAACCTGAGGGAGGGAAAGAGGAAACACAGTTTACAATGTCTACACATTACCAGTGATGCGCACATGCACACATGCACACATGCACACATACACAGGTGCACACATGCGCACATGCACACGTGCACAGGTGCACACATGCACACATGTGCATATGCACAGGTGCACACATGCACACATGCACACATGCACAGGTGCACACATGCACACATGCACACATGCACAGGTGCACACATGCACACATGCACACATGCACATGTGCACAGGTGCACACATGCACACATGTGCACATGTGCACATGCACACATGCACTGGTGCACACGTGCGCACATGCACACATGCACACATGCACAGGTGCACACATGCACACATGCACACAGTTTCACACAATTGTACAGTACTCAGTATGCATGATATCAACACACAGGCACAGACACACCTACATGCATACAAAGAGCACTACTAAGTGAGCCTAATATTACTATTACTATAAAGACTATTACAGGAATTGTTAATACATACTCACCAGCATGGATAGGCTGCATTGCTGTTACACTGGAGGAACCTGCAGACATGAAGAAACTAATGTCAGTGGGCACAACTGTGCCATTGTTACTGAGTATGATACAGGTCAGTAGTACAACAGTCGCCTTTCACAGGTCAGCTGCTAATATTGAGGATATCACACTTGCACATTAAATACTATGGTGACAGCTACAAACCAAGGACACACCTCACACATGCATTAACTACCAGTGTACACAACAGTCAACTATACATATGGCATATTACCTGCATGTTCACTGTCTTGCTGCTGTGTGGATCCAGCCTCCATCATAATGCATGTCTGCTGCTGTTGTTGTTGCTGGCGGACTGGAGCCACTACACTCATGAGTAGTCCCTCCAGTCTGGTGAGCGGGGGATGAGTAGCCACCCCACCACCTGTGGCGACCTGTTGCCTGTGGATATCCGATGCATGCTGATGGACATTTCTGATTAAATCACTGCAGTGATGTCGTACCTGCTCATATGTCCTATTATGCGTGCCTATGTCATTTACCCGACAGACCAGGTCTTGCCACAGTGCAGCCCTCTCCTGCTGATTCTGGCTGGTGCAGGAAAAGAGTATTGCATAATCCCACACCAGGCTCTGGTGTATCTCCTCATCCCCAGCTGTGGAGTAAGTGGCTTTCCGCAGGTGAGCCATGTACCTGAAAAAGAAAATAACCTGATATCAGCAATATATGTCAGCAGAATTTGGCACACGTACTACACATGCTACTCGACTGTTATGATACAACATATCTCACATATATAGCATCTGTCTGTCTACTGGTGGATACACATGTAAATGGCCAGGTATCAGTGCTCACCCAGCAACTGTGCAACAGTACCTGGCACACTCCATACGACATACTACCAAACCCCAGCAGTCAGAACACTGATTCAGGTCAAGAGCACCTCCTCACTCTGGGGATTTGTATCTAGGTACTGTATGGCCTACATCATCAACTACTGTGAGCTGACCACACACTAATTGCCCTGGATATACGTATCCCACCTCCACCACCAGCACAAACGACTATAGTGAATAACATTACAGATGCAAACTTTACACTTTGTAACAGTGACATGGTATCCTTTCAGCCCACTGGGCCAGTGGCAGATACAACCCACAATGCTGACCCCTACACAATTGCTTTCTACAGACATCTCCGAGAATGCATGGATCATGCAATCCCATATATGACCAAGACACTCTCCACAAAGGGACAGCATCCTGTCTGGTGGACCCCAGCCATAGACAGATTGTATTACAGAAGATGGAAGCTACTGCAAGACAGAGCATAATTCCATAAAGGGAGGGCATGTTTGAGCAGCACTAGTAAGGATCTATTTTCCATCATACAAACATCCATGGGCAACTTTGAGAGGGAAATCAAGAGGGACACTACAGATAACCAGAAGGCCTTCTTCAGTCATGTTAGCAACCTGGTTAGAATCCATCCTCTATGCCCATAGTTAGTACACAACAACAAATATTTCACTGACACCACAGATATTGACAACATTGTGGTAGACAGGTTCAGTGCAAGTGTCACCCTGCCCTCTCCCCCAAAATAAGACATAGTTATCCCAGCTGACTGTAACCTCCCTGTCATCACAGATGTCCAGGTGAGAGCTGCCCTCAGGAAAGCAGAATACACAACATGACTGGGACCTGATGGTATCCCCAGTTGCATGCTACATAAACACTGACAGGAGCTAAACACACATATAGAAGTGCTATGTAACACTAGCCTGACTACAGGATATGTACCTGTACACTGGCACACAGCAGCAGTGGTTCCACTCCACGAAGGAGGCACCTCAACATACCAATACAATATAACACAATACATTACATTACAATACAATACTATACAATATGCTATTGCCCCTGGGACTACAGCAGCATACTGTTCTGCTACCCTGACCATTGTGACACATGTGGTGTGATGGTACCTGCTGCTGTCACACAGTTACACAGGGTGACTCATATGGCATATTACCTATCTGACTAACATTCAGCAGGGGTATGTGTGACGTACTCATGGGGAGTCTTGCTTCTTAACACTGTGTGGTTTATTGCAGGGTATGTCTTATCTGTGGGTAGGAACTTTTACCTCCACATGTGCTCTCTATTGCAGTGGCATGGACGACACACAGCAGTCATTTAGGTTGTGGATGGTGTGAGGTGTTACTATGGTTGTTGGACATCTGTCATGGGTGTGACTTACATATGTAAATCCGGAAGTGGTAACCTCTAATGTCACTGTGTCCTTCTCCATATCTGTAGCTGTCATGTGAGGTCCATACCATGGCATCCATTATGTGGTGTGGAGGGGTACACCGACCTACATGTCCATAGCTGACACACCATGTCTGCTGACACATACCATGTGCAGGTATTCCAGGAATAGTGTGCCACTGTGAATATCATTGGGGCCACTATTGTACACATTTATGACTCTGTTCACCCCTGACACATGAAGTGGTGGGCAGCCAATCACATATCTGGTGGTTACTGGTGTAGGTGATTTGAAATGTGGTATGGTACTCCGGTTTTGACACGGTGTTCGCTCCATGCCTTTGTCACCAGGCACCTGTTGCAATACATCTGTACACATGTGCCTCACTCAGAATTTATATACATCTCTCTCTCTCTCTCTCTATATATATATATATATATATATATATATATATATATATATATATATCTATATATATATATGTATATATATATATATATATATATATATATATATATATATATATATATATATATATATATATATATATATATATATATATATATATATATATATATATATGTCTGTATACATATACACATATATATATTGATGTACATATATTGCTATAGATGTGGAGAGGGGGGTGGAACACAGAAGGGTGAGAGTGACAGAGGGGGTGGGACAGGGTGTGTTGAGGTCATCATATACAGTCATACCTGTAGATAGTCAGATCAGTCTGTCTATGTATATGTATCTACATATATCTATATCTGTATGTGTGAATTACATATATATGTTTGTACCTATTCTATCTATCTACATCTGTCTATGCATTCCTACATCTCTCTCTATGTATGTAGATATATATGCATATCATATATATATATATATATATATATATATATATATATATATATATATACATACATACATATTTTGACATACATACGTATCCATATGATAGACAGGTATATCAACATGTTTGTCTACCATACTGTATACACACACTAACATACTGCTAAACATACATAACTGTGAAACCTACTTTGTACATTGCACTACAACCTACAGTCAACCTACATTGATATGTGCACATAGATGCTCTCACATACAAATGTATGTACAGCCTTCACTGATAGTTGCTGTATGTCACCTGCCCTTTACACATCTTCATATACATATGGATACAGACCAATGACACATATGGAGGGTTCACAGTATGTAGACCTTTATAGTATTACTTTACATTACCTGTGTTTGTCACAGCTGCTTGTGTTGTCGTCTGGTTTTCTGTCCTGCTGCTCCACTTCCCAGTTGTCAACTTTCAGGTGGCTGTTGCTGAACAGTTTTGTTTGTGTCTGCTTAATTTCAATTTTCTCTGTCTCTCTCTCTGTCTGTCTGTCTGTCTGTCTGTCTCTCACGTCCTCCTCAGGGTGCAATGAAAGTATTGCATGTGTGGACTGGGAGTACAGCATACTTTTGTAGGTATCTGCACATGCCCATGTGATGGCCTCTGCACCAATTGTTAGCCAACATTTGCTAATTGCATGCAGCCAGTTGTGTACTGATTGCAGTTCTCACTGTGATTTCAGAACAGTGCTATAAAAAGGTATGTGAGATAGGCGTAGCCCTTTCAGATTTTAAGGGCAGGGACCATGCTGGTATGCTGTGGACAATGTTCTGTGAGTGTAAAGGTTGGTATCTCTCTCATATTTCCAGCTGTGTTGTAGATTAACATTCCTCCATTCATTTCTCCAGTTTCCTGTAATAACTGTGTATGTACACTGACACCTACAACTACTACTACTGTTAATGTGTGTATGTGTACTTTCCTTTCACTTTTGCTTGCACTTTGTTGCTAAGGCTTCAATATTTGCCCTTTACAGTCACTACTTGTATGCCTGCTAGGTGTCCTGACTGTAGTGTGCTGCTGTAGTTTTCATATTTTCCATGTACATTCACACCTTGGAATGCTTGCTATATCTGCTAGGGTGTTACAGCATGCAGTGTGGTCTGGCCATGGTGTGGGCCTTGACATCTATTAGGGTATTTGAGTATGCTGCTGAGCAGGCCCCAGAGACTTTCAGGTTCATCTGTTATCTGCCTCATGGAATGGTACATATCAGTGGGGTACACCCATTAAATTGTCTGGTATGCTGCAGTTGTGACTGTGGGTTAGCATGAGCATATGTATTACTACACTTATTCTGCCATGCAAGTGGTGAATACTTTCAGGACTCCATAGTTACCATTGCATGTGTTGTTACACCTTTCTGCCTACTGTTTGTACATTTCACATGGAGTCTGTGGGGCATCCCTGTAAGTCATTCACTGTTGCTATGTCCAGGCTCTTAACTATTCAAATATGGTGGTGTCAGACCTCTCATGTGTACAAATATTTGCAGGTTGTCCACATTTCTGCCTCATATTTTGGTCAATATCTCATGCACAGCTTTTTCTGGCAAATCACTCTGGGCTCAAGTCAGAATATAGTGACAAACATTCAAGTTTCAGACTTCATACCCTTCCAAACATCCCACAAAATGCAGACCCTGTTACTCTCTGAACTGTCTGTGTTTGTTGTAACATTATTTGTAATGTGTCCCTGGTTTTGGGCCTTTGCTCCACATATTTTATTACTTGGTCCGGATGTGTTCCTGTAAGAGGTTGTGGGGTATGGGCACTGATTATCCTGCTGTGAGTATGTGTGTGGCTTGCAAGGTGCTATAGTGACATTATTACCTACTAGCTACCAACTAGCATGGCTGTTTCTGTTCACACACTACTATTATGGAAATCCACTAGTTTTGACAGTAATTCTAAATGACATGCTTTGTGTACTACACATCCTATATTCCCTTTACATTCATTCCTACTATTACATGATATATTTATTTTAGCACAATGTTCTTGTATAAGAGTCATGGTTTAGTGGTAAGTCATGCAGACTACTGTTTCCAAGGTCCTGGGTTTGGGACTGCCAGTGGGATTTTATTTTGCTTCTGAACTGACTACAGGACCTGTCAATCAAAGTGACTAAGGCACTTTTAAGCAGTTATAACCAGGTTAGCGCTGGTTTGCACGGAGCTCACGCATGCGCACTGGCGTTTAGCTCCACGCACACAAGCGCACACCCGCTTACAACCGCTTAAACATGCTTACTCTTGCGCACACCTGCACTGTTTTCTTTGAAAGAAATGAAAATGGGGAGACAGGAAAGTGGTGAAAAAGGGGTCACAAAGAGGGTAAGACAGTAGGGAAACAAGCTTGGGTTTTGCAGGAGGGATATAGGTAAGGCCCATAGCTGCCCATTCCTTCATCAGCAACAGCTGTGCATATGTTTGTAATTTGGTGTGACATTTGATACCTTCCACCACTGAGAGAGGTGTAATGACAACAGTAATACTTGTTGTACAGCCAATTGTAATTGATAGTTTCCATGTCTGGTAGACATATGTGTGGAATGGGCAGCTATGTATGGGGCGTAATTTTTTTGTGGGTACAGAGTGCCCTTTTTTTTTTTCAGGTGAGAGTGGTATGTCAGGTGAAGGAAGTCAGTACAGCTGGGGAGGTAGGTTGGGTAGGTAAACAGACAAGACAAACAAGACGCATACAGGGGTGGTGTATGACACGTGTGGGGGGGGTTACACAATTGACGGGGACGGAGGTTTGGATATCCAGAGCCCATGAGCCCACAGATGGCAACAGTGGAACTGATATCCCCACCCATAGGCAGTTGCCACTGTTCCTTCACTGCCCAGGATGGGGCTGTGCTGGGGGCTGTGTAGGCCGGGCAACAGGCATGCCCGTAAGTTGTGCCACCCATGCCTCAAGCTGGCGTAGGGGCTCGAGAACAGAGTCCCAAATCTCCCTACACACCACAGTCCGGACGCTACGGAGGGTGAGTGGTGGTTCTCCTTTGGCCACACTTGCAGAGGGGGGCGAGCCACATCCCCTGCAGTGCTTCCACCCGCAGGTGGCACAGGGCCACCGGAGGAGAGTCCAGACTCGGCAGTAGTGCCAGGTGCACTCGCCAGCTGAGGTGGGAGAGGTGGGTCCGCTGGAACCCACTTTCCCTGTTGTCCTATGTTTTGCATTATGTCATGACAGTTTGGGTTAGTGACATATAATACCATTCACAATTAGTTGTAACAGCATGCATTAGTATTCCCATTAACCAAACACCCAGATATTCACACCATTGAACAGCGTGCATAACACATGCATAATTTGAACAGCAATACACAGTCCAACAACATGCAGGGCAGATGCATCAACGGACATGCAAATATATATGACCCAAGAGGACAAACATCCAGGGGTGTTAATTGTGATTGCACATACCATTTTCACGTGGAATGGGTTATATGTGGTTATAGGGTGGGGTGAAGAAAATAATATTAACACCTTCAAATACCAATACATATGCTGTACATTTCTAATAGCTACAGATATATACACACTACTGTTCTAACTACAGTTTCCTATATGATAACTATTTCAACTTGGTGATAGGACTGTTACTGCAACATCAATATACATTTTATTGTTCTTCATACACATTCATATCTAGCTTTGTTCAACTACATCATCCTGCTACATTTGCTTTATATAGCTGTAGACAAGTGTGGATGTTTGGTATATCAGACAATCATACTATCTGCATATTGCAGACTGAGAGCAACATATCCAGATTTTGGGATACACATTCCAGATGCAGCAACACTTTGAACAGATTTCGCTGTTTGGTTTTGATTCTCACATGCATTTCATTCTGTCTTGACTACAGTATACTTTATTCAGGGGTTATTACTACTGTATTGCTGGATTCATGACACTTTCTCACACTCTCTCACTTGTTTTCATTTTACTATTCAGGATGGTACTTACTTCTAGGCTTTATTGACATGTTTTACCTGTAGTTATTACAATCTTTTCCAGCAGTCTCACTTCTGTCATGTTTCAGTATTTCAACAGGGATAGTTCACACATGTGATTTCATCATCTTCTGCAGCTATACTTTTCAGCCTGCTGCAGGTTGTGTACTATTTTCTTACAGGTGGGGCATTTTTATTTCAGAATTTATGTCAGACATTTTCATTTTTCTGTTTGGCTTACAGGCTGCAACACACTTTTGTAATCAAGCAATACTTGCAGACACTTTCACACTGGTACTTGCACATTTTATTCCTTAGTGACTACACTGCACTTTTTTGCTGACTGTCATACTTTTATATTTCTTTACAGTTACTGGTAGTGGATTACTGACCTGCCTGGTGGCACAACCGCACCAGCCTATCGCCATAGGCTCTGCGGTTCGCAGAACAGACACCTGCAGCTGTAATATAAATGAAGTAATATTGGAATACACATCTCCATAATATCAGCTAGTTTAATTTCTTACATACATAATTAACTGTAACTTACTCAGTAGTGGGGCGTTGGGCATTTGCCGGGCCTCCTGGATCCAAAGGTTCAGTTGGTCCTGCTTGCATCTCTTCAGGTCCGCATGGTGGTGACGGACCTGCTCACCAGTTCTTGGAATCCCTGTGGCACTGGTGAGATCATGAGCCAACCAGTCCCACACCTCAGCCCTGTATGCTCCCCAGAGGACCTGGCCCTGCATGAGTTGGGCCTCATGATTGTGGACTAGGAGCCAGACCATGTACCTGGACTCCTCAATGCCCCACCTCTGTGCTCGAAAGAAACTACCCTCTCCTACTCCTGTCATTCTGCCTGCAGTTCAGTTCTACAATCGTTTATGCTGTGTATTCCCACCTATGGGGCTTATATAGTCCGTTTTTCCCGCACATATCTGTGATTGGCCATTTTGGAATTGTATCAACTTCAGTAAACCTGCATTGTCATGCTCCAGTTTGTATTCATTCGTATATATTAGCTATTATTGCATTTATAGGTACTGCTGTCATGGCTTAGTGGTTTGGTACCTTGACTATGGTGTATAGTATCCTGGGTTCGAACCTAACCACTACTTTTTATTTTTCATGACTGTCTAGACATGCTGAGGGGTGTGTCTGTGTAAAGGCAGTTTTGATACGGCTTGCTCAACGTTGCCCGTCGGTTAGCTTGTTTGAGCGGTGCGCAGATCTGCGCAAACGGGATACGCTGGTTTAAGTCTCATTTGGCTATCGGCATGCATATTACGCTCAGCTGAGCTAGGGGCACTTAGATTCAGCGTGTTAAACCACTGCTCAGTTACGGGCACTCATTTTGCACCAGTTAAACTACTGCTCACGCACGGGCAGATGCACTCACCCTGTTAAACTGTAGCTCAGCTATGGGCACAGCTGGCATTTTTTATTCTTTTGTTACCTCACATTTCTTCAATATAAATGGGCTATTTCATTACATTTTACATAAAATTTGGTTTTATGTGTACATATTTGTCAGGAACTTGTTTCGTGCTTATTTTGCTAAAAATAAAAATTGGTGTTGTGGGGGCTTGAACCATGAATGCCTGCTCTTCAGCCAATATCTCTACCGCTATGCTATTGCTTCTTGGCTTACTTTGCATATTTAGTTCTTATATGCTTTCCCACTGGCTGCTAACTGTAGCTGCTTACGGCACGCCCGCACAAACGAGCACTCACGGTTAAACATTTTACAATTTAAAAAATATATAACATGTTTATTTATATATTTTCTGTTCATAGTCTGTGGGGGCATGTGTTGTGTTGTGTTTATTCACATTTCCGTGGACTCTGTCGTGGGTGTTTACTTTGGGCACTTTTACTCTTCTGGGGGCGTGTCCGCTTACAGGGCTCAGCCTACGGACACTCCCCCTACTGTCTTACACGGACCGTGTTAGCCTTAGGAGTGATTCATCATGCTCTCATGAATATGCAAAGCATGCTGACATCACTCCGTTTAACTGCAGCCTCCGTGTAAGAGTTATAACTCTTACACGGAGGCTTCGTGAATCCTGGTCACTGTAAGTTGTGTGCAAAATATTACAAATATAATAGTTACTGTGTTTACTGTGACTTATAAAATTCAGTTTAAGAGCTAGAACCTAAAGAATACTACCACTATAAAAATAATTTGTGGTGAAGGGTTTGCCATTTATACTTCTTCATAACCCCTATGGTTCCAGAGATACAAACATTTGTTTGAAATGTGAGGACATAATTTGATTCTGACAAAAGGCTTAGGCTCTGCCCATTGCAAGTTGCAGTGCACACTTCCTGAGCTCCATTGGAGTGAATGAGTTCATGTTTCATGTCAGGATCCCAGTGCTCTGAAACGTGATTACTGTTATAAGTTCTACATAAGAAGTACAACAAATGGGTGTTAGCACATTGCATTCTGGAATTATATGATTTATTACTAAATTTATTGTTGTACAATGTGTGAGTGCAGGAAGGTAACAGGTAACATGTACAGTATGTGGAGTAGCTGGGGATCTTCCCAAAGACTGACATGGTCATTTGCCTAAAATACAAAGAGAATCACATAAGCTTTGTTTGAAATCAAGGACATGACATTTGAGTAGACAGCTGTGGCCAGTGTCTAGACCTAGTATAAATGGTTTTGGAATCCAGCCCAGAGATGCCTGGCCAAAAAAACTAAAAGCAGGTGAAAGTGCTTTGAAAAATAAATCACAATAAACCTTACAGCACCTTGATTTTTAGCTTAAATGTAGTATAAGTGTGTATTAGAATGAAACAATATGATAAATGGGTTGCTGAAAAATTATGTGTGTTGTGTGTAGTCTCGATGTGGCTGTCTTGTGATGCAGTGAGCTACATGAGGAGACATTTCTAATAACATACTGAATTTAAATATTAACTAATAGTTGATTTCCCTTTTACATAGCATGCAGTTGGTAAACAACATAAGGGCATGCAATACTGCAAGAACTGGACTGACAATGAGTTAATTATATTGCTTTTGGAAAGACATTGGGAATATGTGGCAATAGGTGCTGAGGTGAGTATCACACTGACATCAGTCACAGATGCTGTGCCTTCCAAAGCAGTGCAGGGTTGTGTAAGTATGGCTGTCGTTTTATAGCAGGTTGTGCTTAATATTTAAAACAAACCAATGGAAAACTCTTTAGCAAAAGCAAAGTTAATATAGCATAAAATAGGACTGTTTCACCTAAATGGAAAATCCGTGTCACCAATGATGCAAATGTCAGTACTGTTTGATATTTCTGAAGCTAGCCTGTGACATTAATAAGAACAGAAATCTGATTTCTTGCTTCATTTATGTAACTGAGTTACTTGGATATATGAAATGATAAAAAGTGTTACTTTTTATCAGTGCTGAGTTGGGGGAACACCTAGTTGAATGTTTAAAAATCGATGCATTTTGCCAAAAAGATGATTCCTAAAAGTCATTTGAACTAACAGTTATTTTGCACAATTTGTAGCAGTGAAGGGGTTGTATGATTAGATGGTCAAATCCATTGTGCACTTCATGGAAATTAATATGTTAACAGTTGAGTGTTTTTTTTTTTAGCTTGTGTTTATAAACCTCAGACACAAAGTGAGCCATTTTCTAACACTAAACATTGAAACATTGGGTGAGATTTAATTTCTGATTGCTAAAATTCAGGAAAACTTTGTTCTGCATAGAATATGGTGAGATTATGCTGACTTATATTATACAAGCCTGCACAGAAGAATGTATATCATTTTACAACTGACTTAAACAACAGTAACATCCATGAACAAATAATTGCTGGCTAAGAAAGGCAATAATAAAGGTGCTGCTGCCTGGTACAGGACACTTGTAAAAGAATATAACATTTAAACGCCTTTAGAAAGTGTGGGTGTCTGAGGGTATAGGTTTATGGAGCAGGCATGGTTCTAAAACTCTGACCATCGACAAAGATCTAATCAGAGTTTACATTTATAACATGTAGCATAATTAATGAACCTGGTGAGTAGTGGATGAAGTGCAACATAATTCCTTTTTATAAGATAACTATCAGGACTGAGCGTGGATATCTTACAAGCAGATAATGCTTTCATTTGCAGTGGTACAGTACAATAATACTAATGTATGGATGCCCAGGCCTACTGTATTTATGGCTTAACAGTGGTGTTCATCAATATGCCTTTCATTTCTGACTGCACATTGCAGCTGTAGCATTCACAAAGGTCCTTTACAAACAGAATTCAGGGAGTAAATATATGTGCAGATGTCTGAGGGCATAGGTCACAATATGACATGTAATTCCTTTCTATGGGGTTATTCATCTGAACATGTCTGTCCCTTTCACCTTGACCCCTATTTCTAGTCCCTTGGATCATCATGCTGTTTCCTTAATACAACATTCATGTAAAGTTGAGTCAGCAGGTGTGCTTCATCTTCTATAACTTCTTTAATCTTTATAATTTCCCTACCCTCTTGATATGCCATTTGCCATTTTATAGCCATCTTGTAGGTATTTGAGTAATTAGGACAATGGCTAATTGTTTATTTTCATCAGATTTGTCAGTACCTCCCTGTATTAAACAAGGAATAACAAATGGTCCCTGGACTTTTCTATACCTACATTTCAAATTTCTAACACACCGCACTCCCTATGACATGAAGATACTTTGCATTTACCTAGGTCTTTGATATGGAATTCTCTGTGCTATTTTACTGCTGTCTGACAGTTTGTGACAGCCTTTTTATACCTCACAGAGTTGTTACAGGATCCCATGATGCATACATAATGTCTTCTATTCACATTATGAAGCCTTCACATTTCTCGACCATATTGGATAAACAATGTTACTCCTGAGAAGACCTGATCAGGAACAAAGAAAACGTTACAGCATTCACGTGTGCAATAGGCTTCACTCTCCACCCCATACATCATGCAAATGAGAGGGTAAGGGGATGCTAACAGCTGGGCCTGGAATGCCACATAATAGCAGGATGTATGCTTTGCATGTCCAAACCTTCTGAGTCTGACTCAAGGGTTGAATATCATTTTTATTTATACTATAGAGAGATTGTACTATTACATCTCTCTTTCATAGATATTTGCTGCTTATGAAATTACATGTACGGTCTCCTAGCACAAAATAAATAAACACATTCAGCTCCTAAATCCCATATATTCTGAACATATCCATATGACTGTATCTCAAGTATACTACTATATATGCAATACGTACGTATAATATAGATGCATGCCAGAAGCATTGCTAAGGCACAGCAAAGGTAGCGCCTGCCCTTGATACAGGGTATCATGGTTACTGATTTGTAGTGCAGTACAGGAATTCATAAATAAATGCAAATGCTGTATTTGCAGTCATTCCTTTTAGTGGTTTCTGTACAGTATTTGAACTTTAGTAAGTAGTTTGTTACATATGTACCAAGTACTCAGAGCAATTTGTTTCTCAGCTGTGATAGGACCTTTTTTTTTTTTTTTTTGGTCCTCAAGTTAGAGGTAAAGGAGGTACCAGACTGGGGAACTTACAGCACCACATAACCACATAAGCAAGTTCTTTGTAAACATATATATGTGTGTATATATATATATATATATATATATATATATATATATATATATATATATATATATATATATATACACATACACACACACACACACACACACACACACACACACACACACACACACACACGTATATATATATATATATATATATATATATATATATATAGATATACACACACACATATATATATATGTGTGTGTGTGCGTGTGTGTGTGTAGTTATAACTCAAGGTGAATATACAAAAAGTGAATGTTTCTTTGTGGGAATCACGTATGATTGAATTAAAGCTTTATATAGTGCAGATAAGTAGGACTGTGCAGGAAAATGAATGTCTGAATGAAAAAGTATCCATTGTGAAGATAGACAGGATTGCATTATATGCATGTGTATGTTTTTTAGTAGGTTAGAGTAAGGGTAGGTAACAGAAAACATTCATGTTGTGCATGTTTGATATTGTGCTCTGTGTCCTTTTGCCTTTGTAGTGAAACTTTTAGGGAAATTCTTTTTTTGGTACTATAATGAGTAGTGCTAGCGTTAGTGACAAGGGTATTGTCAAGGTTACCACACATATAATTACCCTCATTGCATTGTACTGCATCTTTTTAGTAAGATGCACTTTCTCGTCAGTTCCTCTATTCAGCTGTATTCCCCAATCTGCAACTCATTGAACACAAACTATTTCTACATTTTGCTTATTATTAAGTGTCTGCTTATATATGTAGGGACAGTTAATTTAAGTTATCATATTGTTTGAATCTATGTTCATAGGTGTATTCTAGACCAATGACCACTAGGGTTCTTATAGGCATAGTCATGAAATCCAAATTTGATTTATATAGGAGGTGATTTACTGACTGCCTCTGTCCATCAGAGACTTAGGTGCCAGACCAGTGGTGAATTGCCAATTACCCATCCATGTTTTAAAGTTGAGCTGAAATAAGAATAAGGAGAAAATCTTTTTCACATGAATGGGGAGTCTGATCCAGAGAATGGGAATTCTCTGAAAAACATATCTTTGTCTCCAACACGTCCTGTTTATGCTGAAAACACAATGTAGGCTCTTTAATTTAGTAGCTCTGATGCTGTTTGTTTTGCACTTGTACCAATGGTTGATCAAAATAGGGTCTGGGGCTACCTTGTACACCAGGCAAAGATCACCTTTCAGAAGTCTGTATGATGCCAATTAAAGTGATATGGCTTTGAGGTAATAACTGTAGGACATTATGTTTACTCTCTGTATCCTCTTTGTAAAGAACCTTCGTGGATGTTCCATTTACTCCATGTGTCTAGTCAGGTATATACTAAAGGGGGTATTATACTCTATGATGGTCTAATGAAGGTCAAGTACAGTGTGATGATGACCTCTGTGGACCTAGATGCCATGACCTTGCTTATAAGTTGAGTAACATAGATGGATTTCTTTACCACTTTGCACACATGTTGTTTGAAGGCTAGGTTACCATCTACATGAGTTCCCAGATCCCTATCCAGTCAATCAACTTTCAGGGTGTTTTATTGATGATGTAGTTACCCAAAGTGGCCGACTTCCTAAAAGATACTATACTGCATTTCTTGATATTGTGTTTTAAGCCATGGCTTTGACGCCAAGCAGTTGTCTGTGTTAGACTCTCTTGCAGGGTGTTCTCATCTTAGTTGGATTCAATGACTTCTCCCAGTTTGCAGTCATTTAGCCTTTGACACTGGCTTTGACATCTGAGAAGTAGATGCCAAAGAGGAGTTGGCCTAGCACAGAGCCCTGAAGGACTCCACTGGTGACTGGTCTCTTTGTGGACATGACCTCACCATTTCTAACCTCCTGGGTCCTATTAGTGAGTCAGATAGTTATCCAGCACATTACAAAGAGGTTTATACCTAGTTCCATAAAATTGTTGACAATGTCCAAATGGGGTGTTGTATCAAATGCTTTAGCCAGATCTAGGTATGTGCTATGCACCATTTCCCCTTCATCCATTGACTTAGTGACCTTTTCAAAGAAGTCCACCAGATTCAGTAAGCATGACCTTCTCTTGACAAAGCCAAACTGGGATGGATCCAGTATCTGGAATTCTCCTATGTCTTTGTTGATAATTTGCTTGATAATTGTTTCTATGTCTTTGTAAATAAGACTAATAACACTAATGGGTCTGTAATTTCCAGGATCTACTGAAGGTCTTCCCTTTTGGAGGGGATGACCATCACAGTCTCCCATTCATATGGAAAAAAAGCCTTTTCTAGGGCTATAGTTAAATACGGTTTCCTATTAAAATCACGAAGGCCCACTTACCCGAATACGGAAACGTCGACATGTATACATTGAACCGCAAAAACACCGATTGTCCTGAAACATGAAATCCGAAATGTTGAATCATCATGTTTGGCCCTTCTGTGGTATAGCTCCGTAAGGTAAGTGTGCGATAGTTATGGACCTTAAGGTTAGGGTGCAGGTTAAAGTAAGTGTATAGATAGTAATGTATATAAGGTTTAGTGTAGGGTTAGAAGTAGGGTTTTGTTAAGTGTATGTGCGTGGGTTATTTATTTTGTCTGGGTATAGTTCCGTAAGGTAAGTGTGCGATAGTTACGGGCCTTAGGGTTAGGATGCGGGTTAAGGTAAGTGCATAAATAGTAATGCTGTAAGGTTTAGTGTAGGGTTAGAAGTACAGTTTTGGTTAGTGTATGTATGTGGTTTATTTATTTTTTTTGGGTAGGTAGTATGTAGAGCGTGGTGAGGTTGGACAACTATGACGCTTCAAGATTTTGAATTTCGCGGTTTAGGGCGTTCAGTGTATTCGCGGTTCATGTAATAGGTGCCGATGATTACGTATTCACTGAATAGGTGTTTCGCGGTTCTAATATAGACCCATTAAACAGTGACTTCAGGGGTTCTGATAAGCCATATTTTGGACTGCTTGAGAGGCATCCTGGGATGTTACTGGGGCCCACTGTGGCTCTGTTCTTGCCTTTAGTGAGCACAGCTAGTACATGTTCCCTAGTTATAGTTGGGGGGTATATTTTGGGGGATGGCTAGGAGTGAGAGGGGTAAAGTTGGAAGTAAAGTTCGGTGTATTCGCAGTTCATGTAATAGGTGCCGATGATTACGTATTCACTGAATAGGTCTTTCGCAGTTCTAATATAGACCCATTAAATAGTGACTTCAGGGGTTCTGATAAGCCATATTTTGGACTGCTTGAGAGGCATCCTGGGATGTTACTGGGGCCCACTGTGGCTCTGTTCTTGCCTTTAGTGAGCACAGCTAGTACATGTTCCCTAGTTATAGTTGGGGGGTATATTTTGGGGGATGGCTAAGAGTGAGAGGGGTAAAGTTGGAAGCCAATTTGTCCACTAACAGGTTGGTTATATTGCCTGGCTCAGTGAATATAGCACTATTAACCACCAGTCTGGCACATTGCTATGTGCTGTCCTTGAGGTTTCTGACATAGCTGAAGAAGGCCTTATGGTTAGGTTATCTGTCACCTGGGAGGCTATCTTAACCTGAAAGTTGGCTTTCCTTGACATAATTAGCCCTCTTAGTTGCTTATTTAGTTTGATGAGAGAGTTTTTATCTTTATGGGAATTACCATTCCTGATTTTTGCTCTAATTGTTTTCCTTTTGTTGTATATCTTGTTTAATTTGGGATGACATCAGGGCAGTTTGCTTCTGGGGCTAGTCCTGGGCTTACTTTGGGTAGGTACAGCAGCCTGTATGCAGCCATTGAGATGGTTGTACACAGTTTCTGAGAGCTATTCAGCATAGGCTGCTGTGTTCTCAGGGTTTGGAGACGCAATGAATTTTCACAAATCATCACTTGATAAAAGATAATTTGCTTTGGAATAGTTCTTAACTGTTACTATTTTTAATGGGATTATATAGTTGATATTAATTTTGAAGGATTCAGTTCTATGGTCATATCTTAGCAGGGAGGGTAAGATATTGGAGCATGCAGCATTCTCCCATGTTTGTGAGCATCAGGTCTAGTAAGCTGGAGACTTTAATGGGCATATTCACTATATGGTCAAGGGTGTTTGTATTTATGAATTCCAGGAATCTCTGTGCCTGTAGGTTTGAGGAAGTGTAGTATTCCCAGTCTGTAGAGGGATAATTAATGTCTCCCTTGAGTAGGGTGTTAGGTTGGATGGCAAGTGTTTCCAGTAGGTCCAAATATGTGTTGTGCGCTTCTTGGGACATGGAGGACTATCTATATCTGCTTAGGATATGGTATGGAATTTTGCATATGGTGATCTACATGTAGAGGAACTCTAGCACATCATCCTGACAACACACATATTGTGGATTATTCTAATTTACTAACTGTATTGTGGCAAAATGCAGATTTTACAGGTTTAACATTTAATTTATTGTATTTTAGGCGTTTCTTTTCATAGTATATAAAGCACATACAGATTACAGTACTCCAGTTATTTGTGAAGAATGGATTGTTACCCATTTTCCTTTGATCCAATTATCTTGTGTATCAAAATGTTCAATGTAAACAAGCCTAACTCTGCACCATTTCCATTCGCCAGCTTCTTTAAGGCTAGTGGTAAAAGTTTGGGAGTCATCAATGTATCGGCCACAAGTTCACTTGTTCATGTAAGGTCAATAAATACTGATCTGTAGCAATCCCTCTCTTAATTAGGATTTCAATTAAGTTCTCCAAGAGTTACTTTGGTGCAGCAAACACACTTATGTATCTGATACATGCAGCTGGCTCACACTGATACCACAGTTCATTTACTAGCTTAGAGTTTACCATAGGTGCTCATACTTAATTCCACAGCAAAGGAAAAAGCAGCTCTATGAAACGTAAAGATTCTTTGCAAGCTTCTTAGCTTATGTTTTAATGCAATGGAAAACAAACTTTTACTTCTTTCCACTGTAGCATAGTTATCTCTTGCAGCTTCAGTTAGTTTTAATAAAATACTGCTGCTTCTGCCTGCTGCTGCCAGCAGAAGTGGTATTTTGAAAACACTTGACACAGATCAAAACTCAAAACACAGCTTTTATTCTACTACCATATTGTTTTATCATAGCTTAAAATGCATTACACTGATGAAATAATCTTACTAACAGAAAAATGTCTGCATAAGATTTCGCCACCATTCAGGAAAAAATACAATCCAGGTTTTGGTTCATCTAAAGCAGGTTTGATGCAGGCTTCAAATGAACCAGGTTGACATGTAGGGTAAAATACTCAGAACCAAAAGTTGCCAGTTTGTCTAGATGTGCCTAACCTAGCCAGCTTCAGGCAACTTTATTCCTGGGAATCTCTCAAGATATGAAGCCTCACCTTCAACTGAGGGATTACAATACTCTCCATTCAAACTCCAGTCCAGGATAATCAACTTAATCTACTCTTTAGTAATATATAAGCTCGTTGATTGCAAATGTTACTGCCCACATGTTTAAGTTATAGCTTAGCTTTAGCTGTACACAAAGGTATATATGTTAAACTGTATTTTTCTGTAATTTGCATGTAAAGTGTATACTTAACTGTAAAAATATCAATAATGTCTGTATTTGTGTGGAGCTTTTCTCTCCAGGCCTCCACTGAAAATGGGTTCCTGACCTAGTTAGACGTTCCCAGTTTCCAAATGTCAATGAATGGATAAATAAATAATTAATTAATTAACCTCCCACATGAGATCTAATTTGCCATGGCTAAGAAAAAGCCCTTATTTTTTTTTCATGAATGTATTACATGACTTCTCTCATAATGACTCTTTAACTCAACATGTCAGAATGTATTTATGGCATACATTGTATTACATGTATTTAAAGAAATAGTATTATTTATATACTATTTACATCACTAAGTTACAGAAGCAATACTTTAAAATTAAACTATTTAAAATATACTTAAACACAGACCAAAATAAGGTATGACCAAAGCACAATCCAGTCTGGCAAAAACAATATTAAATGGTCCCATTATTGTGACACAGTTATTATACGTATTCATTTCAAAATAGTTTAATAAAACGGTGCTTTATCAGACCATTTTGGTCTGTGTTTAAGTACATTTGTGTTTTTGGGTAGACCATTTACCCCTAGGGTTTTTTTTTTTTCTACGTATTTAAAAATATAACATTTTCGTAATACTTAGATCATATTCCAATACTCCAATAAAATATAGATAGAAAGATAGAACGATGTTTGTGTGTGTGTTTCTGAAAAATATATGGAGTTATCTGTTTGTGGTATGTACAATAATTGGTATTACTAGAAATTAAACCATTTTACATAGTCATCTTAAAATTTGTTCCCTACTGCTACAATCTCTACAATTCATAATTTTATGCACATAACACAGTTAACTATTGTGTATTCAAGCTGGAAGTGTTTTTCTGTGTTTTTAAACATTTCTCTCTACTTCCTGTTTTTTTTTTCTTTTCACATAAACAGAGTGGAGGGGGAGGGGGGTCCAAAGAAATTCACACTTGGTTTAGTACTCTACCCCAAGCACTAATATAGCACATCTGTGATTCATCAAGCCAAGTAAGCCAGTGACAAACCATGATGATCTGCTTCAAACTCTGAGAACAAGTTTAATCTTGCTGCACTGGAAATCTTTATGATTCTTCATTAGCAGAGCATATAAATGTATAATTATAAAGGAATGGTTTTGTTCACTGAAGCCAACAGGCATTTATAGCATAGAGCACAGATCACCTTACTTGTTATCACAGTTACTGCAGGCATTGCATGGGAAAGTCCCAAGCCCAACAAAGGGAGATACACTTAGGACCCCCTAACTGTTTTGTCATATATGGTGACAGCTGCACACATGAACAGTTGTTTATTACCACAGGTCATCCCCTTCATAAATGGAAATGAATATGTGTGCTTTAAAATTAAAAATGGCAGCACCACTATATGCCAGTCATTTTCCACAATTATGATACCATGTGAATGACAGGCATTCTGCTTACAAGCATGCAGTAATGTAACCATATGGCCTACACATGGTGGTACTGTAGGAGTCAGGTCATTCAGTGGTCATCACGGTACTCCACAGCAGCACTGGCTGACCTTGGCTTATACCAGAAAGTAGTAATCAGATCCATTAACATTACTTGTATTCACTAAATAGGAGGGCATCCTGACATAGCCTCAAATGTTAGATAGGTATATCATACCAGGCAGTGGAGATGGTTTAGGGTAACATTGCAGGACAGTGGAACAAACCTGCTATGCTATCTCAGATCTTTTGAATCCAGCTGTAAATGGAATCATATTTAAAAAAAAACAAAGATCTCAAAAAGTTCCAACTATATCAATATATAGTAGAAATGCAAAATGAAATAACAAACTTGAAAAACAAGTGCACAACTACTGTTGTTAGAAACAATATCTATGCAACTTATTCTTCCAAATGGTCTCTGATCCTTTCTGCTTTCTGGGCTAAAATAAAAAAAAAGATTGTCAAATTGAGAAATGTAACTTCATATACTTGTGATGGCATAAATGATCCTATTACAAGTGCTACTGTCTTGAAGCTAGAGACTCAAGCATTTTGTAGGCTCAATAGGCTGTCATTCACACTCGTACTCATATATGAGTTTAGACAAGAAGTTGACACAGCTTACCCGAACATATTATCTGAGTTCAAATGGAGTAAGGACAGCAAACAAGGTGAGGAAGTGAGAGGCACTACAGTGTAGATTAGAGAACTGGTCAGGATGGCAGTTTTAGTTTTAGGGAGCAGGAGAGAGGTTTTAGGTTTAGGGACAGAAAAGGGAGTTCTGTGGTTAGGGAGCAGGAATGAAGTCTTGGGGTTAGGAATCAAGAAAGAAGTCAAGAATTTTAGGTTTAAGGTGTATGAAGGAAGTTTTAGGATAAGAGTTAGTATTCTGATAAGTTTTATAGAATAGGATGTTGGGAAGTTTAAGTAGTTATGGAAGACTGAGTTAATTGGAGTTTGAGCACTTGCCTTTTTGAGTAAATAACAGCAAGAAAGTGTTGTGAGCAAATAGCAAACAAGCATACAAAGTAGGTACGGTACAAATACTTATGTGAAATGCAAAAAAAAAATTCAAGTTATTTTTTTGAAATGTCTTTGAATGTTTAGTTTCTTTTTTGTATCAGTGCAAATACAGAAACAGGCATTTTAAAACTCATTAAGGGTTGTGACTACTTTACTAATACATACACTACATGAGGACACACAACTTTCAACAGCTTAACTAAAAGTAAACAAATTCCCTGAACCTGATGGATATCCTGCTGCCTTTTTTTTATTTGTTTGTTTGTTTGTTTTTAACGGTAATCTGTTCTGTTGTATCTTAAAACATTATACTGATTTTTTTCACCTCATCCAAAACAGTATTTTTCTTTATCATATTAACCAAGTCAAAACTATTTAAAAACCTAAAATACACATAGTGAAGATCTTAAGATTTTCAGGTCTCTCAATCTGAATATTTTGGATATAAAACATTGCAGGGTTATTGGTAGAGATAATTGCAAATGACTATAAGCAGTCATCTTAGATTTTTTAACAGACATAGTATCTGGTTGAGAAATGCAAGCTCAAACCCTTAAAAGTCTAATCTAGGCTCATTAAGCAAAGGAATTTGCCACTTTTGTTCTTTCACTTGATTTAGGCAGTGTTAGGCATCACATTTTTGAGCCATGGAAAAGTAAAAATTTCCCAGTGCATTTAAACATTTTAATAAGCTATATATTATAATAAATCTACTACTTATGGACAGATGGTTTCTCCTTAGCACCTAATTCTATAAAATGTGTCACTTTACAAGAACTTGGCAAATGTACCACATTTGTATATATATATATATATATATATATATATATATATATATATATATATATATATATATATATATGGGTCTCATTTAGATCATTGAATCTACACATCCCTATGAACCACAAAAGAATGAGACCACTCCACTGAAAATCCATTTGTTCTAAGTTGTACTTTGCCTATGTTTATTTTATCGATGTGTGTTATGTGAAGCTTGATGTATGCATTGTTTCTGGACCTTCTGGTACACCATACCAGTTGTACAGCATGGGGGGGGGTGCATGACGGCATTACTGTTAATGTATAGGATCGATTTTAGTCTGGGAGAGGTAATGTTTTCCTTGTGTGGGGAAATATACTTGTAATGTGGTAAATCATTTGCACAGCACTCACGTATTGTAATTGGTGATTGTGGTACAGTGAGGATCGGGAAATATACCCTTTTCTTCACTGTAGTGTGATCTTGGAGTTGGTATATATAATATGCAGTGGGTATGAGGGTGCATCGGGGCTTGCCTCCCTGCAATAATGTCAGAGAATCTGTTGATTTTCTGTTGTTTTTAAATTGTTGTTATTTCGGCGCTGTGTATTTCGGATTAGTGTACTTTTGGTGGTTTTCTGTTTTGGTGTAGTGATCTCATTATTTTCTGGTTCAGTACACACACACACACACACACACACACACACACACACACACACACACACACACACACACACATATATATATCTACGGGTCTGAGTGTGTATGCGTGGATACATATATGTGGTGTCATTGGTCACAGAAATAGATGAGGTATATTGATAAATTCAACCAAAAAAATGATCAAAATTAAATTTCGTTGATCAAAAAAGGAAAACAGTTTCCTTTTCTGATATGTTAACCAAGAAAAAAAAAATAAAGAAGAACCCTAACTTGCAGGCATAATTTATCAGCATAGTAATGCTGTTAAATCTCATAAAATCATAGAATTGCAGAATCCTGAAAAGTGCAAAACAAATGGGCCATGTCATCATTTACTCCATTCCAATATCTACGTTTAGACCTTACTTTACTTTTTTAAAGTGCAACAGACTAGTCATGCTCTGATGAATTTGTGAATGCCCATGCAATCGTCTGACTTCTTTTTAGAGGAAGATAGTATGTCACATTGCTTGATCTGGAGTACAAGTTTGTTTCAGCGAAGCAGTAGTCACTGTGTGATGAATCTGTCTGTCCACCCAGATTTGTTTATTTGCTAAAGCAGGTTCAGCTCTTTTGTTCATTGGTCTGTTTGATTTATGGAGATATAAGAAGTATCATCCAACATTACTTCAGTATTATTCAAAATGTCCCCTATGTCTGTGTGCTAGCAAGATTAGTGTAACTTGGAGAAAGTTCAAAATGCACCTTTTGCATGCATATCTGTGCCCCTCTGCATGTCTGATATTCAATGAGTCAAAAATAGCATTAGCTCATCAGTATAAACTAGATTGTAAAAATACTCCTTTAAGAATACACAGACCAATGAAAATACATGAGGCTGTGTTTTTGATGTGCAACATATCAAACTCCTACAGCTAAAGCCTACCTCACCGGCTATATAAATGTTAAATGTATAGACAAGGATAACATTATTTTCCCATGAAGTTGTGGAGTTTGACTTTACACAATCCTAGAAAATGTCTCACTCCTATAGAATCACACCTCTTGAACAGTCAGAGACAATAACCTGTCCTATTGCATACACTGGGCAAAGCACATAGTCAGACATATGTCCCACTAGTATCGTTTATGTGTTTTTTCCTGTTGAGGAACATATGTTAAAACTCTGTTGACAAGCAGTTTGAAATATCTTCTATCAGAGTTCAACATAAAAAGGCTGAACTATAGTAAAAAAAAAACAACATGCAAAATAAAAACAAGAAATATAAAATGATAGCCATGCTTTAATGCATATTCATTTATGGTTGGGGTTGTCACACCTAGTAAGGATGAGCAAAGGGACTTTGCTAATGGGTGTTAAACTGAACTCTGCTCTTAACCCTTACCCTGTACCTTAATTTGCAAAAACTCTTTCCATTACATGACCAATACACAAGACACTCAGAGACACACCACATACAGTAGTAGACATCCACATCACTAAATCTGTCTAATTACTAATTTCTTACTCTAATCACAACCTGCAAAACCTCAGACATACACCACCTCCTAAACCAACACTTTTTGTATGTCTAAAAGTTTCAGCATTTAAACAAGTCCCAAAACTGTGTATGATTATGACTCAGGTGGCTGGTGTTAAATTAGCAGCCCTGGTACTGGAATAGCCTAACTCAGATGACAGGAGATTGAAGGGTTGAAGTCTGCTTGCTCTCTATCAGTTAGTTAAGGCAGTGTGCATACTCTGGGCATAAACACATGGGTATGATCATCCCTGATAGACACTGGGGAATACTACCTTTATTGCATTATGGTGAGAGGGAGTTGCTTACTTGGAACAGTCTTCTGGAAGTGGTAGACTGTCCAGCACCATATATCCATTGCACGGCCATGCACAGATTGCTTTTCCCATGCATACACATAGGGCTGTAGGGCAAAACAAAAAATATCAGTCTACAGCTGTGGGTTACCTAAATGATGCCCTCCCCAGCCAACTCTCATTCTGGTGATAAGAACCACAATGGCCTGTTTACTGTGGGAGGGATGAATGATCAACAAGCTGCAGGGGAAAAGTCATAGAAATAAAATGAGGTAGTGTAGTAAAGACTACTTTCCTATAATGTAATATTCCTATAATCAACAGTTGTGAGATGATAGCTCCCCTACATACTGTTAGTATTCTATTTTTATCAGATTCTTCACTTTCTGGATGCATCTTTCTATTTCTCCATTTGACTGGAGGTACTGTGTTCTTGCAGTTATGCTCTTAAACTCTTATTTAAATATTTTGAATTCCTGGCTCATGTATTTTGACCCTTTGTCTAATACAACATTAGATGTTTTTGTCTTGGAAATATATATTTTTGTACACTTGCAACACTAGCACTTGCAGTAAAAGTTATCACAATGGTGTAAACAGAATGAAAAGGCTCTGATGTTAAAGTGCCAGTAAATCTCCAAAATTCATCATTGTATCTGCTCTCATTTTAAGCTATGGTATCAGCCCAAAATTTTTAATTCTTTGTCTAGCAAATCTTCATTCTGCTATGTCAAATATGCAATATACAATATATCTACTATGTGTAGTGACTTAAATGATTCTTTGTCTAGCAAATCTTCATTCCGCTCTGTCAAATATGCAATATACAATATATCTACTATGTGTAGTGACTTAAATGGTCTGTGTGTGACTCTTAAGTCAAACTTCTGCAGAATAAGCAACATGTAACGTAATCTCTGACGTGCCTTGTACTTCCAAATACTTTCTGAATTTGCTACATTTCATGATCTTATGCTTGGACTGCTTTTTCATGCATATGTTCACATTTTGTCATCTATACGTTACTATAATGTATAATGTATTTCACTATTTTAGCATATCTCTTTTATGCAATACTAATTATTTTTGATCCATAGGCAACTTGTCTATTTTCCTGCAGTATCACAGCTCCTATATAATTCAGACTATCATCTATACATATCTCTTCAGGTGTTTCTGTAATTCGTTTTATAAACACTTGAAAGTGTTTTCTGTTAATAGCTTGAGCATAAGGCTACATTCTGCCCAATAGCTTTTTATGGGAGACATTTATTTCAGTTATACAAGATACAGACTCTTAAAGACATTGCATCTTTTCTATAACTCTCATTAAAGCCTGTTTATCTTCTGGCTTTGGTCTATCCCCTATTGCTCTTTCTCTGAATCATATTCCATTTCCTCTAATAACCGAATATGATACATATATTTATTAACATATATTTGACACTTGCAATCATATGTTATACATATTGTTTTAAAATGTTCTTGCCTCACTATGTTTAGAAGTGCAAGGGTCTTTTGTCATGATCTTCTGTGTCTGATGACACATTAGCAAATTAATCCTACTTGTTTCCCATTCTTAGCCTTTAATTACTTTTGCAGCACTTCATCAAAATACTTCTTTTGCTGATGATATGCCAAATGGAAATCTAAGTAATCTATATATTCTTAATGGCACATTAAATTTACAAAACATTGAGCATCTATACTTAGCTTTATCTGCCATAATCCCCTGATTTGCATCAAGCAAGAGTATAGCCCAGCTGTAATCAGTAGAACACTTTCTCATTCAAACATTTTGACAGATTTTTTTAGAGTGCGTGCATATATCTTTTTATGCTTCACAACTTTCTATGCATGTGATGAATGTGGTATGCCAAGTGGAAGTCTAAATAATCTATGCATTCTTAATGGCACATTACATTTACAAAACATTGAGCTTTCTGCATCTGGCTTTATTTGCCAGAATCCCCTGATTTACGCCTAACAATAGTACTGCCCAACCGTAATCAATAGATAATGCTCTCATTCATTTTACCAGTTTTTGTAGACTATCACAAATGTATATCTTTACTTGCTTCACAACTGTTTATGCATGTGATGAATGCAAGTGAAGGGGCAGTAATATGATTTAACAACTGACTTAATAGTTGGTATCATTCCGAGGGGGGGGAGGATTTCAGCATGTATCAATAATATTACTTGTTTTGCAAAGAATAGCCTGCACCTCTTATTCAAGGCTTTCTGTATACTAGGAAAACTGCCCCATAGTGCCTTTTGTAGGAAATATCCACATAATGGATCAAAACTTAGCACATTTATGAAGCCCTAAATTCATTCAGGCCAATAAAGTGGGGGTTGGCTTTATTGGACTGAATGAAGTCAAAAAGACTTAAGAAAAATTAAAAAGTCATGGACATTCTGAAGTCATATAGCTGAAGCACTTCATGTCCTTAAGGGGCCATTTGCATATACCCATGGGCCTCTATAACAGAATTTTTAAGGTATCACAGAGTGAAAAATCTAGATTGGCTAGGCTTTTATGTAGTTTTTACTAATTGGTTTGTCTGTGTGACCTTTTTTAGTTTTTGGTTTGGTTGTTACAAAGCTAAGGAATAACAGTCAAAATCACTGTGAGCCTTTTCTTAATGAGGCCTCCACACAAGCAGCCCATTCACTGCAGCCTTCACAAACAAAACAAACCCTTTTTCAAATACCACACGTCCAGAATCCACTGTACTCTTAGTCATCACTGAGGAACATTGTTCTTAAGACATTGTTGTGTCTTTCGGCTTTTCCAGGTTAGGGGTCGCCACAGCGGAACTCCGGTCCGCTAATGATTGGCAGTAGATTTTTACATGCTGAGTTGCTGGCCCTGACGCACAACCTTCAACGAAGGTACGCCCATTCACGCATGTCTCCACATTATCAAAAACACACAAAAAAATACTTCCTCCATGGATCCTGACAATATACCTAGATGCTTAATGAAAACAACATCAATTATGCTCTAGCTGAACATCTCCTTAAATTGTTTAATGTAAATTTAGCTACAGCTTATGCTCCCAAATCCTGTTGCATTGCTGTAATGATGCCCCTCCACAACATACCTTCCATTTCTACTAGATCCGGTTTCTGAGAGGTACCAGTAATTACACAGACTGTAGATCAATATGAATTTAATATTCACTTGGAAAGTTACATGTCTGAAAATAAACTATTGTAGTCATACAGGATATTTTTTCTTATGGCTTTGATGGTTCTGTGACCATGTGACTGTTCCTGCACACATTTCCTTGGTGCATGTACACTGTGAGAATGTTTCACAATGCTAATGTTCTCAGATGCCAAGTAACCTGAAACATTACACAGATGAACTTGCTTATTCAGTGTAACTATCTGAAGCAGGACCTTTTTTATTTTATTTTATTTTTATATCCGCATGTTAATGTGGCTTTACCAAGTGCCTTAGTATGCCAGTAAGTGCACCTTGCTTTCCATACAGTAACTTGCAATCTCAAAATTTTAAAAGTATCAATTCATAAAAGTATTACACTCTGCAGCTATGCCTAATTTAAGTTCAGCACATTATTAATTATAATATTTTCATTTTAGTCTGTCTAATTTATTTCTTTATAATGTATGTCTGCTGTCTGACTTTACAGCCTCAACTCTACATCATTGCCAACAGATTAATCATTATTTTGGGTTTGCCTCAATAGCATGTAAATACTTCTGACCACTTCTATTTTTTTTCTTTTTCATACCTTTGAGAAATTATTGTTTTTATTGCTTCCTCTACTAACCTGATTAAATGTATGAAATTTCTTTCTTATGTTTATCAGCACATATAGAACATGAGCCTTGATTTTTAACAGTGCTATACACTTCTGCACACTATGTGCTACTCTTTCTTCACATCATTACTCTAACAATGTTTGTCTTTTCAGCTTTTCCCAGTTAGGGGTCACCACAGCAGAACTCCAGTCCACTAATGATTGGCAGTCGATTTTTATGGTGACGAGTTGCCAGCCCGATGTCCAACCTTCAGCGAAGGTACACCCATTCATGCATGTCTTTCGGAGGCCACTCAACCATGGGGAGGACATGCAGACTCCACACAGAAGGCACTCCAGCCAAGAATCGAACAGGAGAACCTCTTGCTGTAAGGCAACAATGCTACCGCTGTACCACCGCGGCTTTTACATTTTCCTTATTGCTTATTTCCATTTTATTGTTTGGCTCACATTGTATCTTACACTATTCCTATTCCTCAGCTAATGTTTTTAAAAGTGTACTTATAATTTTTATTACTCTGCATTCATTCACAACTTTAGAAATGTTCTTGCCTGCTCCTCTATAAAGCCTACCCCTTGCTTTATCATTTCTTACACTTGACTGTGATTACTGTTATCAGTGACTCATGTAACTCACCATATTCTGAGTTTCTGGCTAGAATATTTAGCTCAGTTGCACATGTATCTGCAGTGTCCATTGAACCCTTGTTCTTTGACTAGAATAATTAAAGAATAAATGGCAAGTTTCTCCTAGTCTCACAACGATTCCTTAACGTGTCTCTTATTACTGCTATGCTTCTTGAAAGGCAAACGTATTAAATGTCTGTGAGGCATCTTCTCCTAAGATGCTTAGAAATGTGGTACACTGTAACTGTTCAAGCTTACTGACAATTTCACACAAAGCAATGAATAAATCAAATTTCTCAGTAATATAAGTCCTCGTGAATACATTTTGACCTTCTCTCCCAAGAAGAATGAAGTACAGTTAGGAGACCTCTATAGTCATGCAAGTAAAAAAATGAAACATCAAATTAGTTTTTAAAGATGAACACTCTTCTGACTATGAATTTATTTTCTGAATTATAAGCTTTTCAATAATATGTAAACCTTCCCTAGTGACCCAAACCTAGAACCCCACATTAATACTATCATTTGGTATGACATATACATAACCCAATACATCCTCCATTTCTGTAATAGGGTCTACTTAAATATCAAGCTTTGCCCATCCCTCACAACCTATAAATCTAGTGTGGATGGCTGAGTGGGTGATCACATATTTCCCCAGGACATGAGAGGAAAATCTGTTAATGATGAACACTGCTATCTTCCAACATTATGGAAGCTATGAACCTATGGATACATACCTTCACTTCTGCCATTGTATAGCACTTATAATATTTATTAGGATGCTAACAAATGGCACTGGGCCTCAGGGTCAGATACAGTACAAGATTACCTGTGTAGCTGCCTAGAGCCCTGTGCTTATCGGGGGGGGGGACCCATTTGGCCATAAAAAATGAATACATCAATAAACAGAAGATTTCAAAAAAACAACAGGTCTTTCTTTCACACGCTCTTTTTTTCAAGCATCAGCACTACATAGCACAGCAGGAAATTTTGTGTAAGCATGCAACCCAATCAAATGGGAGAAGCACACACACAGGAGTTATCCAATCCAGTGCATCATGCAGCTGATTTTGTGGCAGAGAAGTGGAGTCAGATAGCAGGAGTCCTGAATATGGAAGAGGAGTGGAACAAGAGATATGTTTGAAGGCCATACTTCTCAGGAGAGGAGACAAGAGAACACCAGCAGGAACTTTACAGAGGAAAGATGGGGATTGTGTGTGCATCTCAGGAGAAGTATGTGTGTGTGTGTGTGTGTGTGTGTGTGTGTGTGTGTGTGTGTGTGTGTGTGTGTGTGTGTGTGTGTGTGTGTGTGTGTGTGTGTGTGTGTGTGTGTGTGTGTCTGTGTGCAATGTCCCAGTTACAGGGGCTGTCTAACTCAAGCAGACTCAAAACCCTAGTCTACTACACCAACTACCAGACTTTTATTAGCTTGTCTCTTTTCCCAGTAGTTTTTGTGGGTCACAAAATATATTGATGTAAAACCTGCTATTCTGTTAACTTCATACACGATTTAGAATTGTCTGCTCTTATCTGTCTCCAACTTTAAAGATATTGTCTCACATTTGCACCCTGCCCTTGGGTGCCTTGGTTCATTAGGAAATTTGGTCCAGGATCTTCAATAGTTACCTGGACTGCAAGGCTTGTAACTAGCTATGAACCAAAGTGATTATCTGTAGTGGAAAGAAACTGATTGTATAAACAGGAGACTCATCATATGAGCAATGTTCTTTGATGTGATCCTTGGTTTTCTTGTTCTGTTGAATGTTGATACTGTGTTTATTATTTAATTTCAAATAAATTGCACAGCATGAAGTGTGAGTTTAATGTTAGTATTTAACCATAAGTATATATATATATATATATATATATATATATATATATATATATATATATATATAGTTTCACTTCATAATCTTAAATTACTGAAATACCTAATTTCAGTAACCCAAGACTATAAAGTCGAACCATTCACAATACCAAAATCCACAATCCTGAATCATACACTCACGAACATACATACACCATACACCACATAGCACACACACACCATTCCACCCACAGCACACAAACCACACAACCCTACACTACTTATAAGCAAGGGTGGACACAACCCTACACTACATATAAGTAAGGGGCAAGCCCCCCTGCACCCCCCATGTAGGGGGCTGTGACTCCCCCCATCCCCCCTACTTATATATACCAACTCCGAGGGCGCACATAACAAAAAACAAAAAAAAAAAAACTCACACTACACCATCCTCCACTCGTTTGCACACAAATACACATCACACATACACAAACACCAACAAATCCAATACTCACACTCACACTTACACCTCCCTACCCTTACCTATGCATACAATGTACAAAAACACACACAAACACTCGCTCACCTGCAATCTCAGGCACCATAACACTACACGTGATGTACCGGAAATGCATAAGCACGGATTTGAGATATTCAAATTCTCTCTTATGCACTTTCGGCATTCTGATTTTCGCCTTCATGGTCTCAGGTTACTGAAATTTTGGATTTTAGTAATTCAAGATTATGAAGTGTAACTATATATATATATATATATATATATATATATATATATATGTGTATATATATATATATATATATATATATATATATATATATATATGTATGTGTGTGTGTATATTTTAATTTTAATTGTTTTTTGCAAGCACACAGGTGTAAAATGAGCTGTATTTTGGCTACAACAGTTTGTTTAGCACTTAGTGTAAATGAGTTAAAGCTATGAGTTGTTAATGATCTGCTTCCTGTAGTACATTGCTTGAGTCCCTCAACCTTCATTTGTCTCTTCTCTGTCAAGTTACTTCACCAGACAGTACTTCTTGGCTGTTCCTGAAAAGGGACACTTGTGTCTTGTGAGCTGTTCCAGGCTATCAAAGGCATTGCGCATTTGTCTTTTTAACTTCTGCACCCTTCACCTAGACACCAATTAGCTCTTCACTATATGCTATTTGAGTATGGATCCCAGCATGTTTGTTGCAGTTTAATGGGATGCCAGATACATTTTCACTAAATGTGAATTTCAGTGGAAGAAAATTTACTGCTTGTCTTCTTAAGTCTGACTTCAGTGTGTAAGTGTTTTGTTTTGTTTCGAAAATAGCTGTCAGTGCTTTTTTGTAAAATTTGAAATAACAGTTATAAAAGAAATTTAAATCTCTGTGATAATTTTAAAAGTAAAGGAGAAAATAATATTTACACTGACAGGTTTCAAAAATGTTGGTGTAATTGGGAATAGACAGACAAGTAATGGGATATTGTTATGGCTGGCAGAGGACTGATTTATTATCCTGTACAATGCCCCATTTATCCACGAGCTAGCTCTGTAGACTGTCTTGCTGCAATAATACAGAATTTTTAGCCATTCAAGCAGGTCAAACCTTTAATGTGTGGTATCAGAAGGAATAGCTAATTTTGATGACAGAGAAGATATAGGGAGGTCAAAATGAGTTGCAGGTCTTATGCAAGCATGGAAGCCCCCTCAAAAAATAATATGATGTATGCAGTGATATTTCTGATTTTTGCATAACTTGTGTGTTGTTGAACAAAAGTTTTAATTGTTTTGCTTTATTCATTGCACTAAAGAATTAATTAATTCATTAATATGTCTGGGTTGTGTAATAAAGTCTAAATGTATTGCATTTTAGTAATATACTTTTGCAGTATTTTCTTTACAGCCTTCGGCAACTGCAAAGGGTTTGACATTTGTCAGGTCACATAGTGTGCATTATTTGCAGTGATAATCAGAACCATCTGATCTTCAGAATCTATTAAAAAGTCATTCTTGCATATTAGCGTAATGCATTCATTGCTACAGGACTGGATTGAAATGGATTTCTGCATTTCATTAAACTATTACTCTGGCAATTACAGCAGAGAACTAAAGCTCTGACTTGTTGTTGAGCTGATTCCTGTGGCAATGAGGCAGGGTTTGAGTCTCTCCACTTTCGGTTACCTACTGTGTGACACTAAACAAGTCACTTAACCAGACAGTACTTTGAAGTGTTTGAGAATTTGGGCTAGGCTCCTTATTGACCTCCTGGACTGCATGCTTAGTAACTATGAATCTGTTGTTGTTGTTTGCCTAGCCATTCCCTATCAAATAGCTCATCTAGTTCAGGAAATATTATGGCAATATTTCCAGCACACCAAATTTTAATACATCATAATGCATACCTCTCAACTGTACAGATTTTTGCATAATGTCCAGATTTTTGACTCATATTTTGGTCTGTTTCACATAAAATTGTGATTTTCTGTTAAATCATTAGGAAATGATTGAGGGTTGAAGTCTGAAAATAATGACAGACATTTGAGTTTCAGACTTCATACCCTTCAGAAAATTCATGCTAATGCAAGACCTGTTACTCTATCAACATTCTAAGTTTGTAAGAGCAATATTTAAAAAGTGTCCCTATTGTTGGTCCTTTATCCCCCCATTATTTATGGCTTTGTCCAGATTTCTTGCTCTAAGTGGTTGAGAAGTATAATCATAAGCAATTTATACTTCAAAGGCCAGCAGGCACTGCCTTTGTAGAAGAAGAACTGAAATCAAAGTTGTCTGCCATCATCAACCTATGCATTAATAATAGTTGTCTGTAACATGGAATTAGTCAAATGACTTTTACTTCTGCAGACATTATGCATATTGACTTAGCGTATGTTATCAGGTGGTTATTATGTCTTGAGTTCTTATAAATACTGTTTTATTTAAACTGTGCTACACGTGGCTGGATCTTATGGTATGATGAGTAATCTTTATAGAATTCATGTAGTTAATACAAAGCTACCAATAAAGTACATGTAACTGATTTTTTTCATAAAAATAAGGGGTGTACACAGTCAACAAAGTAGTCATATAACAAAAAGCAATGCGCTTAAGCAGTCATTGTTACACACAATGTCATTCTTTAGTCCTTAAACATTGATTAGTTGAGTATAAAGTTATACATTTCTTACTTTCCTCATAACTAATGTGTTTTATGGATGTAACACACTTAAAGTAGAGCAAAGACGAAGGGCTGTGACATTAATTATTTATTTAAAAATTTATGATGCTGATATGTTGATGTTTGACCTGGAATCTCTGCATTATAACATGAGCTTCCTATAATGTAATTGTTTGGTGGAGTAATTCATCTGAATTGCACAAAGTACCACTTTCTGGAAAATATGGCTGAATTTCAATGGAGAAATCATCAGATAATCATTACAATTTAATAACTGTGCTATCAGTCTGCAATGCCCGAACTTAAAAACAAATATGTATTTGCTAATTTCTGTGCTTTCATCAGGAAAAGCAACATAAAAGAAACATTTATATTTCTGCCTAGCATAATATAAGATAGCTTGCATCAGAATGTCTGCAAACATTAACAGTGTAATAAACTGTGTAAAATAACAGTTCTAAAGAACATTAACATTTGTGAGAAAAAGCATGCAGACAATGCAGTGTATAGTGATTCAGTTTAGAACCAGTTTTTCCAACACAATAAATGTAGAATATCATATATAAGCAAAATTATACTGTTGACTCAGGCAAAACAGAAAGAAAATAAGATGACAACAAATGACTTGACAAGGTTCCCTAAGGGGAAGAAAAATAAATTTGCTGCCAGTCTTCAGACTTAAAACCTTAACCTGTAAAGCCAGAGTACTTGGCAAGAAATGACAACAATTCTTTAACTTGTCATAGGCAGGGGAAAGACAGATTTTTCTATACTTATATACAGATTGCTTGGTATACAAGTAAAATAAACCAATCATATCCCTCTAGCTGTTTTTCTATCCATATGGATGTGAAGCCCTAAAGGCAATAGAACATGTCAAGACCAATCTGCAAGAAGAGTCTCATGTGTCAGTCAAAAGGACTTTAAATAATAACAGAAGCAGAAAAAGGGCACATACACAGAACCAGGGGAAATTTACTGCTCAGTAATATCATTAATGGAGCTTGTTACTCACACAACATTCAACCTGAGGGGTATGGAGTCAAGAATGTTTTTGGACTACTCCATATGCATTCATAAAAAGAAAATTCCTTAATGTGGACGATGGATGTCGATTAACAAAATTTGCCAACAGTGTGGAAGCTATTTAAAAAGAAATGTTAATCAATATGACACTGTTAGCTGAGGTGATAAGAAACACGTTTTGTATATGTCTATTGCACTGTTTACCCTACAAAAACCTGAGGTATTTCACATTACTTAAAGTTAAACTGAGTATACTCATTACTCATAAAAGTATGTATGTAATATGTTTATTTTTGTGTAGAATACAGTATTTGTTTTACTTATAAGGCCATATTATGTATGCATGTGTGTTAGTCACTCCAAGATATTTTTTCATTATGACATGCGCACAAAATGCACTCAGTCTTACTAACAGAAATGTCTCTGTTTCAGAGAGGACTGGCCTTACAAGCAAGCCATCAAGCAAGCTCATTCCTTTGACTTCCTTGAATAAAATTTCTTTCTCTATCACCTGCTATTTAGACCGTTATGAAAGACTGTGTGAAAATTGTTCATGTTACTCATATCACAGTGTATATTTGTGTAAATGCATTCTACACGTTCTGTTTAATACACCACCTATCATTGCCATGACTCACAGACATCATGGTAATGACAGGTAGTGCACAAAGGAAAGATAATGGCATTGAATTTTGCAAAAGACTATATAGCCCACATCTCTGTATTATGCATCCAGTGCCACAGACTAAATCATTATTTGGCATGGAATATTAGTACAGAGTAGTTTGGCATAGGTTCTAGGTAAAGTATGGTCATAGGTGGCAGTCTACTTAATGTCGAATGTGTGATAAGAGACCTGGGAACCCAGGTGGACAGTAGTCTCTCCTTTGATAATCACATTGCCACAGTAGTCAGGAAATCCTTCTATGTGGCACACCTCATCACAAAAGGGTTCTCATCTAGGAAAAAAGAGGTAATTGTTCCCCTCTACTCAACACTCATTAGACCCATTATAGAGTACAATGCCCCTTTTGGAATGTACCTCATAAGACATCTGCAGCAGCTGGAAAGGCCACAGAAGTACCTCACAATGAGAATTACTGGCCTCAACCAGATGCCCTACACTGACTATCTAAAAAACTCCAGCTTTACTCCATAGCATAACACCTGCTCCGAGGTAATCTCTCCCTTACATCTAAAGCTATGTCAAACCCAGAGCTGTTGGACATGCTGCACCTAAAGAAATTCCAATCCCTCCGAGCTGCACAATCTAGGGACCTAAACCTTGTCACCACAATAAGCAGGACATGCTGGAGGGATAGATTCCTGTCCCAGAGACTTACCATACTCTGGAACAAGCTACCCTCTATGTCAAGCAAAGTTTCCCATTAGCACTCTTCAAGACAAATCTTGATAAGTGGATGGGAAACAGGAAATACACCATGGGAATCACTTCTGTGGCTTTGCTCAACAGGGGCACAGAAAAATAACTTTCTTGGTGTCGTAAGCCAGGGAACCTTGTTGGCTAGGCTTACTTAGACCCTTGGGCCGATAGCCTAGTATCTACCTATGAACCTGTGTCTAATATACCCTATTCTTTAACTCTTCTATGTTGTGCTTTGCCCAACTTTCATACTTCACAACAATTATTATAAATATTTCAGTTGTGTAATGGTTAAGCAAAGGATATTTGTATATTATGTTAATGAAGACATCAGTTGCTGTTGGAGCTCCAAAAGGATGTCTCAGTTACATCTAACATCTCTGTGTGAGGAAGGGGAATTGTGTTAGTATGTTGTGGTAGCAGGTTTTCATGCATCACAGAGAACCATTTTGAAGGGTTTATCCTACTTCCGACTATGCAAAACATATTATTTCTTCACTTCTCTATTTTTATTTTTTCATTCCTTTTCTTTCTTTATTTATTTATCCACATGTTCTACTGCTATCTGTTCATACTATGTTTACCACTGCTTTCTGTAATTAATTGTCAGTATAAATTGCAAGAGCTTCTGTTTTTGCAATACCACTTGCTACTATGTGTCTTACTGGAGGATTCTCAAGGCTTTTTTGAATTTTTGGCAGCCCAAAGATCTTATTTACTTTCATTTTTTCAATCTAAGGCAGCCAGTTTACATTAGATTAAACTTTCTAATAACCATTCTTCAGTTGATGACTCAATTAACCTACACACTTTTTTTTATATCTGACCAGTTATCATCACTCTCAGTTTTTTGTTTGCAATAATCTATTTATAACCACAACTGCATCACTTTGTTTGCTTTGATAATCGACAAGTCACTATTATTCTGGAGGCTTCTTAATGCTTGTTTTTCACAAGCAGTACAATTAAAGTATCTTCTTTAATGTTTATTCTTTAGAAAATTTCCAGTCTCCTTTTCTATCACATTTAAAATGATTCTAGCTTTGATTTTAATTTGGTGGATTAAAAAAACTTTGGTTTGCAAGATTCAAAATCATTGTTGCTGTTTTCATACAAAACTTTTAAGTTTAATTTGTTAACATATTCAATCAAACTGTTTATAGTTTTACATGCATTAGCTCACGCTTCTCCACAAATTACTGCCCCTTACTTAAAGCACTTAATGTGGTTGCATTTAGCACATTTTCTGTTAAATTAACAATTCTGAAACCCATTTCAGTACCATCTATTTTTGTTGACTCCTCTTTTGATTCTACTACTGACTTCTTTTCAACTGCCTTCTTTTAGTGACAGTGACACTTTCGGATGCGTTTTTTGTTCCTGTTCCTGGGTACTGGTACATTGAGATTGGCTGAAAATCTCATTATGTTGATTTTAAGTTCTGATTGGTTAGTCCCAATTTTCTCCATCTCCATTTGAAATTCTTTCTGTTAATCACAGAGTTCTTATCTGTGACTGGTTTTCAAAACTGAATCCTGTGTTGTTGATTTCTGTTAAAATGCTGTCTTTTTTCTGTGCAACCGAATTCTCAGATGTTTCTTGTCATAAAACTCTCGTTTTTTTTTGCCAAGCTCATAGTCAACCTTTACATAAACTTAATGATTCCTTTCAAATTTCTTGAACTTTCTCTTCTTTTGCAAAGCATTTCCTGTAATTATTTTTGTTGAATAATTTCATGCTTAGCCTGAAAGTTCACCTTTGGGGTTTTGCTCTTTAAATAATTGTATTGTTTTTGATAGGAACATCAAGATAGCCAAGTGAAGCTTTGGATTAATCCAATAATAACTGAATATATTGCAGAAATGTCTTTTGGTTTATCTGCTTATGTGTTTCATTGAGTCTCTCTGGTAAATCTTAACCTTCATTCATTTTCAGGATTCTCTGCTCTTAATGGATTCTGTTAGCATTTAAGCATATTTAAAAAAATGCAATGTCCCATTGCAAATTATTTAATTTTAATAAATCTTTTTCTAGATAACCAAAGTATTTGAAAATATTGTAACCTCTTTCAACTGAAGCATTCACTATATTCACTCCAAAGGGGCTATCTGGTACAACTGATTTCTAATGGTTAGTTTACTGCTCAGAGGTTGGAGAGGGGTTGGGAGATGATATTTTGTATACGTAAGTTTGACTATAAGAATGTTAAGGAGAAAATGTTGTCTTAGCTATCAGAGGAAAACAGCTGCTTCTGTGGAGTGTAGTACATGTGGTTAGCTAGGTTAATAAATCTAATTATACAATGACCCCCCCCCATTAATATTCCAAAATGTGCATGCTGATTGGTCAGTGTGTCTGTCGTAAATCCGACTTATACTAATGGAAAAGATCCGGCCACCCGGACTTTTTCCATTAGTATAATTCTTGACTTTTGTTGTGTTTTTGGTAGCAACGGAGAATGGAAGAGCTCCGTTGCTGTAATCTCGCTATGTTAAATGAGTTTAAGATAGTGAACTATCTTAAAAAAAAGCAACAGAGATCTTCCTTTCTCCTTTGCTTTTTGTAAAGATATCTCGCTATGTTATACTCATTTAACATAGCGAGGCAGCTTTAAAAAAGGGAACAGAGAGCTTCCTTTCTCTGTTGCTTTTTTTAAAGCTATCTCTCTATGTTAAACTCTTTTAACATAGCGAGACACTTTTAAAAAAGCAACGGAGATCTTTCTTTCTCTGTTGCTTTCACACACAGCTCTGATGTACTGCGTAAGCATATGCATGTGCAGTACATCAGCAGAATTCCGGACAGCTGCGGAAGGGCAGCACGGAGGCATTATACAATGCCATTATTTAAGAAAAGTATTTTTTTTAAATAATGTCATAGTATAATAGCCATAACCCACTTCTGGGTGTGGGTAATGCTGGATTTACCCACGGTTATCTTTGTCTGGCCACTTGGGCTTCGCCCTCATGACCAAACCACACCAACCATGCATAAATCCAGCATTATCCACACCCAGGCATGGGTTATTGCTTAAGTATTTTATTCTCAGCAGATTTAATCAGGGTTGGAATTCTAAGTGGAGCACCAAGCAATAATCAGGAGGCCATATTCTAATTAAGAGCATAACACTTTTTTTCTATGGGATGTCTGGCTTCAAGAGTTTGTATGTTTTCATAGGTTCATAGGTTCATAGGTTCATACTAGGCTATCTGCCCAAGGGCATTTATAAGCCTAGCCCATAGTTATGTGGCTTTCGCCACCCCTTTAGTTTGAATAAAAACTATGCCTATCATTTTTCTGTGCCTCTGTCAAGCAGTGACACTGAAGTAATCCCTGGGGTATATCTGCGATCTCCCATCCATTGGTCAAGATTCCTCTTGAACAAGGCCAGCGAGGTGCTCTGCCTCACATGTACCGGGATTTTGTTCCACAGCATAGGGAGTCTCTGGGTGATGAATCTGTCCCTCCAGCACGTTCTATTTATAACCGTGTCAAGGTTTAAGTCTCCGCCCTTGTGGTTCTGAGGGATCTAGATTTTTGAGGTGAAGCATATTCATCAAATCTGGGTTTGACATGGCCTTATATGTCAGGCACAGGTCACCTCTGAGCAAGCGGTATGAGACTGAATAAAGCTGGAGTTCTTTCAGTCGGGCAGCATAAGACATATTTTTGAGACCCTTTATCCTTTTGGTGAGGAACTTTTGGGGCCTTTCAAGCTGCATCAGGTGTCTGGTCAGATACATTCGAACGGGCATTGTACTCAATCATAGGTCTAATGAGTGATGAGTACAGGGGGACGATGACCTCCCTTGATCTAGATGTGAATCCCTTCATGATCAGGTGGGCGATATAGAAGGTTTTCCTAACTACTTTAGTAACATGAGTGTCAAACGAAGACTACTGTCAACTTGGGTCCCCAGATCCCTGATGACTTTTACTGTGCTCAGTGGATTGTCACCTATATGGTAGCTAGGGGTAACCTTGTTTTTCCCGAAGGGTATGAGTATGCATTTTTTGGCGTTTAACTTCAGGCCATGGCTCTGGCACCAGTTATCCGTTTCTGTGAGGCCCTTCTGGAGGATATCTGTGTCAGATGTGTTTTCGACTATGGCGCCCAGTTTGCAGTCATCTGCAAACTTTGTCAGCCATAACCTCCTGTGTTTGCTTGTACTTCAGAAAAGTAGATGCCGAACAAGAGTGGACCCAGGACTGAGCCCTGTGGGACACCACTTGTGACAGGCTTTGGGTCTGACATGGCTCCAGCAACTCTGACCCTGTGGGTTCTGTCGCTTAGCCAGTTTGCAACCCATCTTGTGATGTATGGGTTTACATTCAAGCTGATGAGTTTTTCGATGATACCTGAGTGGGGTATTGTGTCGAAGGCCTTTGCCAGGTCGAGGTAGGCTGTATGGACTGCCTTTCGCTCATCAATGGCCTTGGTGACTGTCTCGAAAAAGTCAACCAAGTTTAAGAGGCAGGATCTGCCTTTGACAAAGCCAAACTGGGTTGGATCCAAAGTCTGCAAGTTCCCTATGTCTTTATTTATGAGTTCCATTATGATCCTCTCCATGGCTTTGCAGATAAGGCTTGTCAAGCTAATGGGGCGGTAATTTCCAGGGTCTGTGGAGGCACCGCCCTTATGAAGTGGGACCACAGTCGCCAGGCGCCACTCCTTGGGTACGTATCCTGAGGTGAGGCTAAGATTAAACAGCTGTCCTAACTGTGGGTTTAATTCCTCGTTGAGTTCATGAAGCACACAGCCGCGGACACCATCCGGTCCCATGGATGCTGTGTTTTTGCCTTAGTGAGGGCAGTTCTCACCTGGGCGTTGGAGATGTTTGGGGCTACAATCCTCTGGAATAGATATCTCTCCTTTTGGGGGAGGGAGAAGTTTGCACTGAACCTGTCAGCCAGTATGTTAGCAATGTGTGTAGGTTCAGTAATTTTCACATCATTTTGAACTAATTCTGAGCATATCTGGGAGTTGCCTCCTAGGTTTCTAACATAGCTAAAGAAGGCCTTATGATTGTCTTTAGAGTCCTTGGCGATTTTTCTCTCAAAATTTGCCTTGGATGATTTTATGAGAGCTCTTAGTTTTTACTTATAATGATCAAAGGTGTCTTACCTTTCAAGGATTTTGCTCTATCTTGTAGTAGCTTCCTCCTTTTGTTGTAGAGCTTGTTTATGGCTGGGGTCCACCAGACTGGACGCTTGCCTTTGGTACAGAGAGTCTTAGTTTTGTTTGGGATTGCCTGATCCATGCAGTCCTGTAGGTGCTGGTAGAAGGCATTTGTAAGTGATTCAGCGGTTTGAGTAATGTTTACCACTGGCTCAGGGGCCTTAAAGGAGACCACACTAGTTTTTAGAAGTGTGAAATCGGCTTTTGAGAAGTTTTTCACTGTGGTCTTTTTTGTTTCAGGTGGGGGCGGGATGAGGACCTCCAGCGAGATTAGTTTATGATCTGATCTCACCAGTGAGGGATATACTTCCGGTGTTGAACATTTTGATCCCATGTTCGTGATGATGAGATCAAGTATGTTTTCACCTCTTGTGGGGATGGTGACTAGTTGTTCCATGGCATTTGAGTTTATGAGCTCCAGGAATCTTTGGGTTAGAGTGTTCGGGCTTGAGTAGTGTTCCCAGTCTATATTAGGGTAGTTGAAGTCACCTAGTATGATGGTGTTTGGAGATACATTTATCCCTCCAATGTTTTCAGGAAGGCCATGTGAGGTTCCTGAGTTTGAGAGGGTGGCCTGTAACATGCTACAAATTGCAGAGCAGTCTTGCCTATGGTTAATTGCACCTGGATGGTCTCAGATGCATCGTGCGTTGCCACCAACCTTGAGGTGTGGGTGTCCTTTATGAATATGGACACCCCCCCTCCTTTCTTGGTGTTGTCCGGATTTTGGGGCCGGAACGTATGATATGAGGTGAAACCTGTTAGTGCTGGGGTGCTCTCAGGAGCCTTGAACCAGGTTTCTGTCACAGCACAGACATCGATGTTCTCCATATTGAGAAGGGCCTCGAGTGCGTGCATCTTGAGATTGAGACTTCTGGCATTGAGCAGCATTACCCTTAGTTTTTTCCTTTTGGTGTTCTAGGGTGGTAGGTTTAGAATTTGAGCCTTGCCTAAAAAGGCACTATGGGGTGGCAAGAGCCTTTGCCAATATCCGGAAGCCCAGGGTGACAGGTGCAAGCCGTCCCTTGCGAAGCAGCGTGGCTTGTCCAGCATGTCATCCCAGGCAGACAGACATTGGATCCCCTTTGAATGACACCAGAATTTAAGCCAATTATTAAAGCTGATCATCTTATCACTGTATTGTGGCATCATTCTAGGTGAAGGTAGGATACTGCTCAAGGTCAGAGTCATACCTGCCTGGGCTACATAATCAGAGAGCTCCTCGGCGTCCCTTTTCATGTAGTCCAAGGAGGTGCGTCTCAGGTCGTTGACACCAGCGTGGACAATGACTGAGTCGTACTTGTACCTGCTGTTGAGAGACCTGAGTGCTTGCGTTATGTGGCGGATTCTAGCGCCCGACAGGCAGCTTACTGTGACCTTCTCCTTACTCAGTCTGGTGAGCGGGACGTCAGTGTGTCTGACTATGGAATCACCAATGACAAGCGTGTCTGGCATTTTGTTTGGCCTTAAGGGCTGTGACTGTTTGACACTCTGACTGTGTGGTCTATGTGTTGCATGTGTTGGGTCGTGAGGTGGTATTTGTTTGGGTGTCTGCTTTGGTGGCCTCTGCTGTTTTGGTAAATTTTGACCAGAGCCTCCGAGTATGTCTTTGTGTGAGTATGTGTATGATTTGAAGTTGTGATGGTACCATGTGTGACTGGGTATGTATTGTGTGTGGTTGCCTTCTCCTCCTGTCTGGTCTTGCCAGTCCTATGTTGAGAGAGCTCAGCCTCCAGTTTGGCCGTATAGTTGCATCTCTCGCATGTATTTGTGTTTTGTGGGAGAAGGAGAGGATTGTCTGTGTACATGAGGCAATTGTAACATTGCCTCAATATTCCCAGGTTCACCAGTTGAGCTGGAGAGGACACTAGCAACTGATCCCTCGACATACTAGAAGTAGTAGATAAAGAACTTTCAAAGGACTCCGGAAGAAGTGGGTTTTGGGCTGGTGGGGTACTATCTATAATAAGAGTGCTTTATCAAGGTGCAAGTACTGTAGGAGTAAGTGCTAGGCTTTACAGATAGAGAATAGTCTACTTGGGAATCAAGTAGAGATGAACTTTTCAGTTATAGGATATGCTGGTTAGATCAGCAGTACAGTTTAGCGTGTTTTATAGCAGGGGCTGAAGGGAGCTAGGAATTGGCCCAAAACGACCAATGGACTACTAGTTTCTGGCTGAAACTTCACCAAATCGGACAAAAAGGCCGCTCAGTGCTTCCCACTCCCACTGGTAAGCAAAGAAACTTCCCTCCTTCCTAATAAGGCAATGGATCAGTAACAGGAACTAAAAACAAAGCCCAGGGATCAGCAACTCTGAAACTGGACTACTCTAGTTCAGTAAAGTGGGAAAACAAGAGATTTTTGTTTTATTACAGAGATAAGGAAAAAAAACAGACAGTAAATGCTATAAATGCTGTAAATCGGCTAGCGACTTTAGTGTGTAGCCTACAGAAACAATTTGCAACAATTAGTAACTTAAAGTGCAATAAACAGTGTAAAATGCAGAAATCACTTAAAGTAGCAGTAAAACAGGCGAAATGCAGTCGCTAGCTTAATAACAGTGGGAAAGCCACAAAAATACTTATATCTGGTAGAAAGTCACTCTTTTAGCTCTCTGTTGCTTGGATCACTCTGCAGGCCACCACGAGGATCTGTGCAGAGTTGGTACAAGCTGGAAAACACGTGTTTAGCGTGTTTTATAGCATGGGGCTGAAAGGAGCTAGGAATTGGCCCAAAACGACCAATAGACTACTAGTTTCTGGCTGAAACTTCACCAATTCGGACAAAAAGGCTGCTCAGTGCTTCCCACTCCCACTGGTAAGCAAAGAAACTTCCTCCTTCCTAATAAGGCAATGGATCAGTAACAGGAACTAAAAACAAAGCCCAGGGATCAGCAACTCTGAAACTGGACTACTCTAGTTCAGTAAGGTGGGAAAACAAGAGATTTTTTTTTTTTTTTTTTTTTTTACAGAGACAAGGAAAAAAACAGACAGTAAATGCTATAAATGCTTTTAAGTGGCTAGCACACTTGAGTGTGTTAGCCTACAGGTAAAATTAAGCAACAAATAACTTTTTAAGAGTGCAAAACAGTTAATCAACACAAAAACAGTTTAAATAGAATGCAGAGCTGTATAAACAGGCTAAGATGCAGTCGCTAAGCAGTAAATATTCAAAAAGCCAGAAAAAAATACTTAAATCGGTTATAGCAAATACAGTTATAACAAATGCTCTGAAATATACTGTATATTTCCAATATGTTTGAGAAGGACAGTCAGAACACAAGAAGGTTCAGGCGAAGAAGGAAAAAAAGTTTTGTTTGAAATTTTGTGTAACATATTTAGTTGTTATTATATCTTTTAACTTGGAACTTACTGTATTTATTCAAAGTCAGGTGTTAACCAAATAAAATGCCTAGATATTTTTGCTTTGTTACTTTGGTTTGCAAGATTCAAAATCATTGTTGCTGTTTTCATACAAAACTTTTAAGTTTAATTTGTTAACATATTCAATCAAACTGTTTATAGTTTCACATGCATTAGCTCACGCTTCTCCACAAATTACTGCCCCTTACTTAAAGCACTTAATGTGGTTGCATTTAGCACATTTTCTGTTAAATTAACAATTCTGAAACCCATTTCAGTACCATCTATTTTTGTTGACTCCTCTTTTGATTCTACTACTGACTTCTTTTCAACTGCCTTCTTTTAGTGACAGTGACACTTTCGGATGCGATTTTTGTTCCTGTTCCTGGGTACTGGTACATTGAGATTGGCTGAAAATCTCATTATGTTGATTTTAAGTTCTGATTGGTTAGTCCCAATTTTCTCCATCTCCATTTGAAATTCTTTCTGTTAATCACAGAGTTCTTATCTGTGACTGGTTTTCAAAACTGAATCCTGTGTTGTTGATTTCTGTTAAAATGCTGTCTTTTTTCTGTGCAACCGAATTCTCAGATGTTTCTTGTCATAAAACTCTCGTTTTTTTTTGCCAAGCTCATAGTCAACCTTTACATAAACTTAATGATTCCTTTCAAATTTCTTGAACTTTCTCTTCTTTTGCAAAGCATTTCCTGTAATTATTTTTGTTGAATAATTTCATGCTTAGCCTGAAAGTTCACCTTTGGGGTTTTGCTCTTTAAATAATTGTATTGTTTTTGATAGGAACATCAAGATAGCCAAGTGAAGCTTTGGATTAATCCAATAATAACTGAATATATTGCAGAAATGTCTTTTGGTTTATCTGCTTATGTGTTTCATTGAGTCTCTCTGGTAAATCTTAACCTTCATTCATTTTCAGGATTCTCTGCTCTTAATGGATTCTGTTAGCATTTAAGCATATTTAAAAAAATGCAATGTCCCATTGCAAATTATTTAATTTTAATAAATCTTTTTCTAGATAACCAAAGTATTTGAAAATATTGTAACCTCTTTCAACTGAAGCATTCACTATATTCACTCCAAAGGGGCTATCTGGTACAACTGATTTCTAATGGTTAGTTTACTGCTCAGAGGTTGGAGAGGGGTTGGGAGATGATATTTTGTATAATGTAAGTTTGACTATAAGAATGTTAAGGAGAAAATGTTGTCTTAGCTATCAGAGGAAAACAGCTGCTTCTGTGGAGTGTAGTACATGTGGTTAGCTAGGTTAATAAATCTAATTATACAATGACCCCCCCCCCATTAATATTCCAAAATGTGCATGCTGATTGGTCAGTGTGTCTGTCGTAAATCCGACTTATACTAATGGAAAAGATCCGGCCACCCGGACTTTTTTCATTAGTATAATTCTTGACTTTTGTTGTGTTTTTGGTAGCAACGGAGAATGGAAGAGCTCCGTTGCTGTAATCTCGCTATGTTAAATGAGTTTAAGATAGTGAGCTATCTTAAAAAAAAGCAACAGAGATCTTCCTTTCTCCTTTGCTTTTTTTAAAGATATCTCGCTATGTTATACTCATTTAACATAGTGAGGCAGCTTTAATAAAGGGAACAGAGAGCTTCCTTTCTCCGTTGCTTTTTTTAAAGCTATCTCTCTATGTTAAACTCTTTTAACATAGCGAGACACTTTTAAAAAAGCAACGGAGATCTTTCTTTCTCTGTTGCTTTCACACACAGCTCTGATGTACTGCGTAAGCATATGCATGTGCAGTACATCAGCAGAATTCCGGACAGCTGCGGAAGGGCAGCACGGAGGCATTATACAATGCCATTATTTAAGAAAAGTATTTTTTTTAAATAATGTCATAGTATAATAGCCATAACCCACTTCTGGGTGTGGGTAATGCTGGATTTACCCACGGTTATCTTTGTCTGGCCACTTGGGCTTCGCCCTCATGACCAAACCACACCAACCATGCATAAATCCAGCATTACCCACACCCAGGCATGGGTTATTGCTTAAGTATTTTATTCTCAGCAGATTTAATCAGGGTTGGAATTCTAAGTGGAGCACCAAGCAATAATCAGGAGGCCATATTCTAATTAAGAGCATAACACTTTTTTTCTATGGGATGTCTGGCTTCAAGAGTTTGTATGTTTTGAAATTTTCTGTAACATTTTTAGTTGTTATTATATCTTTTAACTTGGAACTTACTGTATTTATTCAAAGTCAGGTGTTAACCAAATAAAATGCCTAGATATTTTTGCTTTGTTACTCAGGGTAAATGTAATCCCACTGGCTGTAATACTGATTTTGTAGGAGTCTGTTAATGTTTAATGGAACATCAAATAACTTTACTGTAATTTTTTTTTTTTTTTTGGTATTAATAATTAACTGTTTTGATGAAGTCAGTCTGAAGTTCATTTATCACAGTGGCCTAATTTTTACTGGCTTTTGTTAGGCAATATCAGTGGCATATAGAATACAATTGATGTGAAGCAAATTCCAGGCAAGATCATCTATGAAAGTGAAAACTGAGGTGTCCAGTACACCTTTATGGATTATACTTGATACATTGGAATTGGCTAGGTCAAATAATGTGACTCAAGGAGCATCCAATATGGCTATAGCTCTTAGCATTAACCAGTGGATGCTCCATGCACAATAAGATGCTATCCACAGCAAAGTGGAGATGGTTAGTGTTGTTTATTTTATGACATTGTACAACCAGGGCCAGTGACATGGATCATAGTAACAGGGAGCAGGCAATGATGCTAAGGTGACTGGGGGCAAATTTTGCATTCATAGGTACTTCAGTGATAAATTGTGTATCCTTCATTCAGTCTACCTCTACAAGGCATGACTGCTTCAGCCACTGAAGGATCTGAAGGCAGGAAGGTGAGCTACAAACCATGTCAAGTCAAACTATACAGACCACTAATGAGACAGCATCATTATCACCTATGATCACACTGCCTATCACCACTAATTACTGGTATTCTCCAAGTCATAGACAATAATCAGGACCAATCCCTAGGATGTCTTGTCAGGCTGAATATGCATTCTAACATATCTCTACCCTTCCCTATAACCTGTGGGCACACATCTGGCTACTGTAAGTCACAGACTATGACCATTTCATGGGAAATTACTCTCATCAGGATAAATACACAGTGCACCTCATTAGTGTGGACAGTCATGGTCCCATATGTTTCACCCTTTCCTGTGACTGAATACATCAAGCTTTAAACCTATCTACCTATATCTCTATCTGCCTATCTATCTATCTATCTATCTATCTATCTATCTATCTATCTATCTATCTATCTATCTATCTATCTATCTATCCTGTGTATGCTCCAACTAGATGTTCCCCTTGATGGAATGTTTGACATAGGTTTGATTTATGCCACATTAAGGGGACTACCTGTGAGGTGCACACATGCATTTTAACTAATATCCTTTATATTACAGACCACATGGAAGCTAAGGTCTCAAAACCCATCTAGTTGACGCAGGTCCCTTTGGACTAGACAGGGCCTTGATGACAGAGTGAGAGTGTGTGTGTGTGTGTGTGTGTGTGTGTGTGTGTGTGTGTGTGTGTGTGTGTGTGTGAGCATTTACAATTAATAGCTCCTAGGACCTAAGTAAAATGGACAATGTTGTGAGTTGCCTGCATGCACTGTTTCCCTCCTAGGGAACCAGGTATACTGCACCTCCATATGCTGCAGTACAATGTCAAGGAGTGGTTCATGATTCATTAACCTGACACCTGCAGTATCTCTAATGTAGGTCAGCAAAAGATGGCTAAAACAAACAGTCCTTGATTTCCACAGCAATTAACATACCATGTGTCCTCCTCACTTCCACTTATGGGCTGCACGTTTTTACAAGGTTCAGTAAGAGTCTCTCTGTTCACATGCTAATGCTGCACAGTCTGCAGATCAGTGAGTTTGTCTCATGTCAGATAGTGTCTCTACCCTCCTCATGGGTGCAGATGGCCTTGCTATGCAAAATGCATGCTCGCTTTCAACTGTAGCAGATAAGAGATGCTGCGTTGTTATTGCTGCTGCTATTCCGAGCATCAGTGCCATCACATGCAACATGAATCCTGGCACAAAAAAACGTGTATGATTTGCAACACACTGCACCTTTTTAATGCACTTCTGAATCAGCCAATCATTTTAAGTGTCATTATTTGCATATACCATATGAATCATCTGCATGGAGTTCATCTTTTCTGTCTCACAACACACTAATTAATATGCAATGCTAAGCAGCATTATTTTGCTGCTTGTGTGATCCTGCTATCTGTGTTTTAGAGTTATCCACACCATGCATATTTCCAACATCCATATTGATTTGCACTATGAAATGCATTAAGACATCTTTGAATCCTGGCTTATGTGTGTAGCTTGAATGGTTATTAAAACAATGTAAATTGTTTACAAACATTACAAAAAATAATATTTTTTGTGTTTTATAAATTCCAGTTTAAGACATAACATCTAATGAATGTTGCCACTGTAAGGATTAAGTTGTGATGAAAAGTTTGCCATTTACAATTCATTAGTAATACCTATGTATGCTACACTTAAAGAAATCCCAATCCCTCAAAGCCACTCGCTCTAGGGATCTAAACCGTGTCATCACAGTAAACAAAACATGCTGGAAGGATAAGTTCCTGATCCAGAGACTCCCCAGACTCTGGAATAGACTGCCCATACATGTCAAGCAGAGCGCCTCTTTGGCCCTCTTCAAAAAGAACCTTGACGAATGGATGGGAGAAAGGAAATTCACCCCGGGGATCATGTCAGTTGCCCTGCTAGACAGGGGTCCAGGGAAGTAACTAGTGTGGGAAGAAATAGCCAGGGAATTGTTATGGCTAGGCTTGTATTGGCCCTAGGGCTGATAGCCTAGTACTAGCCTATGAACCTATGCCTCTAGGGATATAACCATTTATTTGGATTGAGATGCTATAACCTGATTTTGTCAAAAGGCTCAGGATTTACCCAATCCGTATTCCTACTGAAGAGATAACAGTGGAAAGGAATAATTCATGGCATTTTGGTCTTGATATTGTATGAAATATATATTTGTTTAGTTGTGCTGCTAAATTCACTAATTTCTCACCATTGTGACTCTTCCATATCCCACCAATGATTCTGAAGGAACTATGACAGACAGCAGTGTAAACTGCTGAGATTTTATAATGCTGTCATTGCAAGGTTCCATTACTGTTACCTGCCTAAATATATAGGTTGTATTTTTACTACTCTGAGTTTGGTTCTGGGGTCATGCTGACCGATTACACATCACTGTCATTGTCAGATAGCTCAAACCTGCTCACCTTTGTGCTTCTTAACTGTTTTATTCCTCATGTTAAAATCATTCTCTGATAAAGCATATTCATTTTCTTCATCTGTGCTCTTCTTTTATATGGTTATCTAGCTTATTGCTGTTGTTACTTTTAAGTCTCATGTTTTGTTTCATCAGCTATTAACTTTGATACAACAAAATTCCATAGCATTATAGACTGATGATATTAACGGTTTCATCTTCTGATACTAGTTTAAAACTACTATCATTTAATATTAATTGGTTTTACAGTCAGGTGACATGACATATGTAGATAATTTGCCTTAAACATTGTATTCTTTCAGGCCTCCTTTTCATAAAATAAAAAAAAAATCCAAATTTTTCCAGGCAGTGGTTCAAATAGACTCTCCTATTCATATTTCATTTAAAAGGCAGGTAGTAACAATTTTAAAATGTATGGCACTGCTAATTATCTCAACTTATTTCTGAAATGCTTTAAGTAGATCTATTACTCAAAGACTTCACAGGAGTTTCAAGGCAACATACTCTTGCAGCCATCATCCTCTTACAAGTACCCTCCTTTCTGCCGTATCCCCTTTCTCAGAGAGTGATAGGCCAGTTAGCCCCAGAGTAAATGTAAGCGTCCAGGTTGCATTAGAAAGGTGATAATGTATCACTCCGCTTAACGTACAGGGATAACTTATTCCAGATATGTAATGAATTTGTTTCCATCATGTTCTCTTTATCTGCTAATGAAGATTTCAGATAATGGTTCTGGGTTTCTTAAGCTATTAGACTTGCACAGTCAGAAGATATCAAAGAAAGCAGACTCTCTAGTGGTGTAGTAGGTAACGCAAAAATCTCCCCTGAAAACTCTATGTAGAGTAAAGGGAAAGAACTTTTATCCTTTCTTGGTATCTCAGAGTCTTTAAGTTTGAAATCTTCTTAGTTAGGACCCTCAAGCCTTTCTAGTTGTTTGATATGTTAAGTGATGTATGTCCCAAAGAGAAATGACTATTGTCAAGTACTTCATTTTTTGATGAATATTTCTTCTGGTTAGATTTATCACCTCTTTCATAGCAAGAGTCTGATATTAAGTAATCATCAGAACTTGTTTTCTCTAAAGTTAACTATTCTAGGGAGGCAGGTCAATGGTACTTGAAAATAGAAAGCAAACACATTGAAATACTTATCCCACATCATGGATAGGCATATGTCTTAATATGCATCCCTTGAAAAATTCATGTGTGCATTGGTCAACAGTACATAATGGCATGCCGCTTATTATTCCAATGCGTTTTTACTTGTGACCCTAACTATTAACTCTTTATTCATGGTAATATCGAATGGCTATGGTATTAAAGCTGTACGTGATTTTCTGTATATTAATAGTGAATCGAGTTGAAGGGAGGTTGAGACCCTGTGTGAATTACTTGAAATAGTTGTAACCAGTAATATTTTTATTTTCAAAAATCAAATTTATCATCAAACATCAGGGGTAGCAATGGTTATGTTCATCGCTAATACATATGCAAACATTACTCTAAGCCAATGGGAAGATGAATATGTATATAATTGTCCACCAATATTTGCTTGAAAAGTATCATTCTTTAAGCATTTTGTAGATGATGTCTTCCTTGTTTGGAAAGGTGATGGGCAGGAACTGATTACAAACTTCCTAAAATTTAAACTTAAAGCCTGTAATAATAAAATTTGCCATTTGGATGTGAAATTAGAAAAGCATAGAAATGATGCTCGTACTAGTATATTTAAAAAGGACACTGTAAACAATAGGTAATTATACAAAAAGAACATGCACACCACGCACACATTTAATGGTATTGCTAAGAGTCAACTGCTATGAGATAGCATGCTTAACACTGATGATAGTAAATGAGTTGAACAAATGAATGATATGGTACAAGAGTTTGGAGACAAGGGTTACAATAATAATTGTTTTACATGAACGAGTGCAAGAGGTAACGAATGAGAGAAAAGGAATAGCAAAGCTTTTCTTTCCTCAAGCAGTTTGTCTAGAAGAAAATATGGTACAGAGGGATAGATGTCATAATATAAGATTTGTTACAACTTACAATAAGACAATGAATGATGTTAAAAAGATTATATCAAATAACTGGGGGATACGACAATCTACACCTAATCATGGTAAATACATTGGACGTAAACCTAATTTTACATTTAAAAATTGCAATAAGTTAAAGAGGAGGCTATGTTATAAAGATAGGTTGTATCATAATAGAATGGTAATAAGTGAAAATCCTGGAAAAGTGCCATCCCTCATAAAATCCTCCAAAGCTAGTTACGAAAATAAAATTGCCAAAGATTGCAAAGACAACAACAAGGCATTCTATAACTATGTCAAGAATCTAAATGGCAATGCTCAGATCTGCTCTGAGCTAAAACAGAATGGCATTAAATATACTGATCCCAAGGATATTGCCAATATCCTGGCAGATCGATTCAGTGCTACCTTCACCCCCCTCTCACCCCCTAAATGGCCCATCTCAATACCGGAAGATTGCCAAATTCCGGTAATAACGGCCACACAGGTACAAAATGCACTCTCCAAAGCTAAGAATACAGCATCCATGGGACCAGATGACATCCCGGGCTGTGTACTACATGAACTACAATATAAACTGGCACCTCACCTAAGTGTCATGTTTAATCATAGCCTCACCTCAGGTTTTGTGCCCACTGAGTGGCGCACAGCTACAGTTATCCCACTCCACAAGGGGGGATCCACCTTGGATCCTGGAAACTACCGTCCCATCAGTCTGACAAGCCTTATCTGCAAGGCCATGGAGTGTATTATCATGGAACTTATAAACAAAGACATTGGCAACCTTCAAACACTGGACCCCACCCAGTTTGTGTCTGTGAAGGGCCGATCTTGTCTCCTGAACTTGATTGACTTCTTTGAATCAGTCTCCAGAGCCATGGACAAGGATAAGGTGGTCCACACAGCCTATCTGGACCTCACCAAGGCCTTCAACACCATACCCACTCTGGAATCATAGATAAACTTACTAAGCTGGGCATTAATCCCTACATCACCCAATGGGTTGCTAACTGGTTTACTGATAAAACCCACACTGTAAAAGTAGCCGACTCCAAATCCAGCTCCAGATAAGTGACAAGTGGAGTACCTCAGGTTCAGTCCTGGGACCGCTTTTGTTTGGCATCTACTTCTCTGAAGTACAGGCCAACACTAAGGGACTCTGGATAACAAAGTTTGCAGATGACTGCAAACTGGGAGCCATTATTGAATCCCCAAATGATGTGGATACTCTGCAAAAGGGCCTTACAGAAACAGATGCTTGGTGTCAGAGCCATGGGCTCAAGCTCAATGCCAAGAAATGTATAGTTATGACCTTTGGGAAAAAACATGTATCCGTGAATTACCAAATAGGTGGCAGTACACTAAACATCGAAAGTTTGATAAGAGACTTAGGGACACAGGTGGACAGTGGTCTCACCTTCGATAACCACATCGCCACAACAGTCAGGAAATCCTTCTATGTGGCACACCTCATCACTAAGGGCTTTTCATCCAGAAAAAAGGAGGTCATTGTCCCACTGTACTCATCCCTCATTAGACCCATTATAGAATACAATGCCCCGTTTGGTATGTACCTCTCAAGACATCTGCAACAACTGGAAAGGCCACAGAAATACCTCACTAAAAGAATCACAGGCTTAAAGCAGATGCCCTACGCTGACCGCCTTAAAAAACTCCAGCTATACTCTGTCGCATATCGTCTACTCAGAGGCGATCTTTGCTTAACATACAAGGCCATGTCAAATCCAGAGCTGTTGGACATGCTACACTTAAAGAAATCCCAATCCCTCAGAGCCATACGCTCCAGGGATCTAAACCTTGTCATCACAATAAACAAAACATGCTGGAGGGATAGGTTCCTGACCCAGGGACTCCCCAGACTCTGGAATAGATTGCCCATACATGTCAAGCAGAGTGCCTCTTTGGTCCTCTTCAAAAGGAACCTTGACGATTGGATGGGAGAAAGGAAATTCACCCTGGGGATCACGTCAGTCGCCCTGCTAGACAGGGGTCCAGGGAAGTAAATAGTGTGGGAAGAAATAGCCAGGGAATTGTTATGGCTAGGCTTGTATAGGCCCTAGGGCTGATAGCCTAGTACCATCCTATGAACCTAAGGTATAATTGTTCTTGTAAAAATATATAAATTGATAATGAACTTATATATCCGGTCACACAAAAGAAATATATTTTTGAATGTACTGCTACTTGTAATGCAATAAATATTGTATACCTAGCTACATGTACAGAATGTTCAGCGTTCTATGTAGGAAAATCAAATAGAAAGCTGAAAGAATGAATTACTGAGCATCAATCTGATATTCGGAGAAATAATAATAGCATTGCTCTAGCTAAGCATGTTGCTGTATATGGTGTTGAATGCTCTTTTAAGTTTAGAGTGACAGATATTCTCTATAACAGTATAATGGGTGGTGATATAAATAATAAAATTGAAGTCAATGAATATAGTTGAATTATTCACCTGCAAGCAGATCGTGAACCAGGGATTAATGCTGCAAATACTGTAAAGCCTATTTTAAAATATAAGTTAAAGTGTTTGAAACCATGAATTGATGAACAATATTTTTGACGTATATGTTTTTGATGGTTTACTATTAAAATATCGATGTAGGAATGTACGCCTATGAATTATTCAAATTACAGATGTTCGAATAGTTCATATGCGTAGATTCTAAATGTTCGAACGTTACATTTGCAAATGTCCTGTGCATTCGCAAATATAAACGTTCAAAGGGATGTACAAAGATTGAGGTACAGTGCAGTTAGGGAAATACATCCGTTTCCTCACTGTAGTGCGATCTCGGAGTTGGAATAAATAGTTAGGGGGGTGTGTGGGGGGTGCATAAACAGGATGTTAGTTGTAGGACTTCGGGAATTACGGCAAGGGTGGCATTGTTGTTAATTGCCGTAAAATGTCGAATTCGACATTTTCGGCAATTACCTCAGATTTGACATTAATTGTTGACATTTAGGTACAAAATTTATTTTGAATTTTGTAATTTTAATAGTAAACTGTTTTTGACTGCGGTGGTGTTGCTGCGGTAGCGTTGTTGCCTCATCGCAAGGCTTGTCCCGTTTGATTCTGAGCTAGAGTTTCTTCTGTGTGGGGGCATACATGAATGGGGTGTGCCTTCATTGAAGGTTGTGCATCAGGGCTGGTAACCCGGTACATAAAAATCCACTACCAATCATTAGCAGACCGGAGTTCCGCTGTGGCGACCCCTAACCGGGAAAAGCCGAAAGACACAAATAGTAAACTGTTTTTGATATATTGAAACACACTATTGTAACTAAAAAACAAAAAAACAAAAGAGGCAACTTGTCAGCTGTATCTCCAGGAACGAATCACCACTCCAACACTCTAACCTTGGAGTGGTCATTCGTTCCTGGAGATACAGCTGACAAGTTGTCCGTTTTGTTTTTTTGTTTTTGATATATATACACACATATATATATATATATATATATATATATATATATATATATATATATATATATATATATATATATATATATATATATATATATATATATATATTATATATATATATATATATATATATATATTTTTTTTTTTTTTGTTTTTTGGCTTAAGGCCATATCTTTTTAATTATGTGAATGATCAGTTATTGTTTTTATTTTGATTGGCCTCTGTCTTCTGACATTTTTTGAAATTATTTAATTAAATTATTGGTTTTAGTCTTTATTATATATATATATATATATATATATATATATATATATATATATGGTTTACTATCATAAATTCGAAAGTAAAAATAAATAATGTCTTTATTTTCAAATTTATACATTGAAAATGAACATTTTCGAATAATAGTAAACTCAAAAACAAGGGTGTATTGTCGAAAATGTCGCTTGCGACATTTACGGCGATACACAGCACGCCCACTCTTCCCATAATCACCTACCTACCTAACCGAAACACACAGTTATGCAGGGGGGCGCAGCCCCCCTGCACCCCCCCTGTGGGGGGCTGTGCCCCCCACACACCCCCTAACTTAATATTCCAACTCTGAGATCGCACTACAGTGAGGCAAGGGATGCATTTCCCTAACCGCACTGTACCGCGATCCCCTCCCATGACCGAAAGTTAGAATTGCGAATGCACAGTTCATTCGCAATGCAAACCTTCGCCCATGTCACCTGCCATAATATGAAGTATTCGAACATCTGATGTTCGAATACTTCATAGCCGTGCAAATGCACGTCGACATAATGATAGCAAACCATATATATATATATATATATATATATATATAGGTCCCTTTCAAAGGATAGAAATTTCAAAACATTGTATGTATATATATATATGTGTGTTTGTGTATATGGGTCCCTTTCAAATTTCAAAACATCGAATCACTGGTCTTTGAAGAACAGATGATCGAAGTTTTGAAATATCAAACCTTGTCAATGGAGATCGGCATACAGTGCAGAACAGGAACTTTACCATTCTCTTCACTGTAGTGTGATCTCGGAGTTGGTATATTTAAGTAGCAGAAGGTGGGGGAGGTGCATGAGGGGCTTGCCTCCCCTCCCTGCAAAAACATGAAATAAGAAGTTTTATAACACTTTAGATTTTTTTGTAAGTTTCAATATTTCAGAACTTTGATCCTCTGGTCGTCAATGTTCTGAAATTTCGATCCTTTGAAGTAGACCCATATATATATATATGTATTTATAAGAGAGAGAGCGAGAGTAAACACAAACAATGAGTAACAATTCAAGAATACTAAGGATACTGGTATCTAATAGTAGTTCCATGAACAGCAAGAAATGAAACATTTGTAAGTAAAATTACATGTTTTTATTTTTTCCTGGTAAGTCTTTTTAACACTGAAATTAATGACTTTAGTTATACTAATTTGACATAGGAGAATACTAGACTATTGTCCTGGAGGCCCTTTTAAGCCTAGCCAAGAATTTCGCCCATGTTCCCACAAAGTAAGCAACTGTTTCCCCTGTCCAGCAGATACACAGGTGAGATCCCAGGTGTGTATTTTCTGTTTACCATCCAGTTGTCCAGGTTCCTGTTAAAGAGGGATAGTAAACTAGTATTAGAATAACATAGGGCAAGATTCATAAAGGCACTGGAAGGTGTACATGAAGTACTGTATATACATCATTATAAATATTGATATTCGGAGAAAGTCCTAACACTCTACTTTTGCATGAACACATGCAACACTGCATCGATCTGTCTCTGCGCCTGTGCTCAATGCTAATGGGGTAGTCGAGAAACAGGTATATGCTAATTAGCCATGTGCTCTCCCTCCCAGAACTGCATCTGGAAAAATGTCACACACTGAGTGATTTATAGAATTTCTCTGCCTGGTAGATTATCATGATAACTCCTTCCACCTCGTGGTAGTGAGCACAGCCAAAAGCACATATTCATCCATCACAGTTCAGGTAACTACTAGGGAATTTAGTGGTAAAGTAGTGATAGGAGGTGTTTGCATGAGTGTATCCAGGGGTTGCATGTGTGAGTGTATGTCTGCTTTGGAGTTAGTGCTATGGGAGACAGTATTGAGGTAAGTTAGGTAGATGCATGTCAGTTTCATGTGAATGTGCCTGTTTGTGGGGGGGGGGGGGTGAATGGATGATTGTATCTGTGAGTGCAACTAGGTGGGTAGAGGGCTGCTGCATTCGAGTGTGTGTGTGTGTGTGTGTGTGTGTGTGTGTGTGTGTGTGTGTGTGCATGTGTGTGTATAGGTTATGGTGGCTCTCATACTTCATATACTCCCCTAGACTAATATAAAAAGCTAGCAACACTGGATGAGTGGAACTAGTAGACACCAGGGATAACTATAAAAGCATGCCATATCAGCACTCAGAACAGAGTTGGGGGTGGGGGAGCACTAGACAGCAGGGATAATTAGTATGCTTTTAAAGGCACTAAAAAGGATTCAAGTCCTTTACCCTCCCACCTTGCACAGAGGATATTAGTCCACTGTGCCACCATTTTATAGTAGAGCTACACATAACTAAAAAAAATAAAGAAGAAAGGGATTTGAGCTGTGCATCTCTACCCATAAAGCCAATGCATTAGAATTAAGGTTGCCACCCGTCCCGTTGTCAGTGGGACACTTATGGGTTGAGCTGCCTCATCTCATTGCCCACTGTGCAAAGTAGTGGCCCTTGAAAAGTCCTGCTTTTCAATCGCACTGAATTGCCATGAAAAAGCTGTAATTACTTCTGTCTTTTCCACGGCAATTCAGTTATGTCACCAACCCAGACCTGCAGGCAAAGCTGCTGCCTGTTAGGTCCGGGTTCTTTAATTCATGTAGTAATTGACTGCAATTTATGAGATGGGTGGGGATTGGGGCAAGAAGAGCCCTGCAAAGATCGCAGCTGTAGGAGCACTTTGTTTTAAGCGCTTCTACAGCCGCAAACAAAATGACCGCGATTTGTATGTTTTTTTTTCTAATGAACCATACATCCATCCAGCCATCCAACCATCCAGTCATCCATCCATCCATCCATCCATCCATCCATCCATCCATCCATCCATCCATCCATCCATCCATCCATCCATCCATCCATCCATCCATCCATCCATCCATCCATCCATCCATCCATCCATCCATTCATGCGCCAGCCATCAATTCATTCATGTAGCCAGCAATCTATTCATTCATGCAGCCATCCATTCATTCATGCAGCTAGTGATCCATTCATGCAGCCAGCCATCCATCCAGCCATCCATCCAGCCATCCATCCATTCATGCAGCCGGCAGCCATCCATCCATTCATCCAGCCAGGCATCCATTTATTCAGCCATCCATCTATCCATCAAACCATCCATCCAGTCATTCATCCATCCAGCTGCTATTCCCACCAACCATATAGCCACTCCAGCAGCCATCCAGCCAGTCATCTAGCCAGTCCAGCAGCTGGCCAGCTAGCCACTCCAGCAGCCAGCCAACCAGCCACTCCAGCAGCCAGCTAGCCAGCTAGCTAGCCACTCCAGCAGCCATCTGTCATACCCATAACAGCATCTCCTTCACCGCTCCTGTGGTGATGTCATGGTAGAGGGTGTGGCCACTGTCATATTGGCCACACCCCCATTCCCCACTTTGGCCCATTTAAAAGATGGCAACCCTAATTAGCACACTGCACTAACTGACAAGCCTGTAAAACAGTTTCTTTTTAATATATATTGAGCATCACAGGTATTATGGAATGCATGTAACATGTTCTGGTGTGTGAGAGGCAAAGACAGAAAATGATAATCATACCTCTCAACCTCATAGTGCAAAATGAGGGAGTTGCTATGATAACAGCTTTGGTCATAGCAGGCATTTACTGCACAATGTGAAAAGTAAAACTTGAATATCTGGCATTAATGGCTGACTGTAATGATCCATGATTTAACATGGTAGGGAAAAAGGAGACATCGGGGACATTCAAACAACACAGGAATAGTAGTTAACTATGATTCAGAGACATGCAAATTAGCTAATAATAAGGTATTTTCTTATTTTGGCAAATGTGTCTCTGAATCACAAATCATTGAATTGTGGAAAGAGGGCCTATAGAGATCTTTATGAATCCTTGGGTTAATCTTATTGCCAATGAACTGAAATTTATATCTACTAATTAAGGCATTGAGTGAAAATAGGTTGCTAGAAATTCTTTTGAAAGTCAGAGTACATTTTTCTTATATTTGCAGTCATCCTATTTTAGAGGATTAAGCACTTGTATGAGTTTTTAAGAAGGAAACTGAGATGTGCAATATACATGATATAGGTGAAAGTGCACTGGAAGCACAAAGTGAAATATTTTCTCAATAAAGTATGGCTGGAATTAACAATATAAGTAAGTGAAATAAGTACATATTAGCTTATTAAAGGCAGAACACAGCACTTTGTTGTTTACTGCTGAAAAAAAGTGAAGTTTATCTCATAAAGATAAGGCAACCTTTTGTCTTTAGAATATAGTGCTACAAAGTTAGGCAAGTTATTTTTGGATTTTTCACATCTTATATATTGCTTGAGCAAAAATGAGTAAAGATATAGTATGTATCAACCACCTTATCAAACATTATTTTGAAGCAATCAAACAAACTTGAAATTTTGTCTTAAAGGGCAGGTAGGATTACAAGCATTTGTGTTAACAATATGTTGAATGATTAATCAAAATACATCAGGCTGACAGACAAACCTTTGGAGGATAAATGGTAAAGTACCTTTAAGTTATTAATGGGGATATAGACAAGTTACAAACAAAATATTTGCAAACAAGATGGTCAAAGATACTGAGCCAGATTCCAAAAGACTTACTGTCAGAGTAAGTGACTTACTTCAGTGTAAGGCCTATTTATAAACAGGCTTTAACCAAGGGCCAGATTCCAAAACACATTCTTTCACTTGCTCTCAGTTTAAGTGGTCACTTACACTGACAACAAGTCTTTTAGATTTTTTTACACATTTTCAAAAATTCATAAAGATGCGCAAAGACCACCACATTGGCCTTTTGTATCTGGTATAAACTCATTACATTGTTTTATGAGACAGAAAATAGATTTGGTTTTGTAAAGTAATGTAAAGAGCACATGAAGCAGTTGGAGAGACCACAGAGGTTCCTGACCAAGAAAATCCAGGGTCTCAAGCACCTATCATATACAGATAGGCTAAAAGCCCTATCCTTCTACTCAGTCTCATACAGACTGCTCAGATGTGACCTGTGTCTGACATATAAAACCATCTCAGGCCCAGCCTTGATGGGATTACTGTATATCTGTAAGACAAACTCCACTCGAGCAACCCGCATGCAAGCCTTAACCTGGTCTGTGACATTAATAGAACATGTTGGTGAGATAGATTTGTGTCCCAAAGCCTTCCCCATCTGTAGAATAGACTCTCTCTCCATGTCAAGCAGTATACCTCTCTAGCCCTCTTGAAGTGGAACCTGGACGACTTGTCGGGAAACAGAAAATATACCCCTGTGATCCCACCTATGTCCTTGCTGGACAGGGGGAACAGGTGCTGACTTTGAGAGAACATAGGCAACATTCTTTGTTAGGCTTATAAAGGCCTCTGGGCCAATAGCCTACTAGTATCATCCTATAAACCTATGAACCTAAAAAAAAAAACTATTTACTTATACTGGACATACTGGTCATCTAGTAAGGAGACCATCACAGCATAAACTAAATGCTGACAGTTCTTGGCTTATTACAGATATTAAGTAATTTAATGGTTCCATTAAACTTGAAGATGGGTATCAGCTAAGTGGAAGAGAGTAAGGAGCTTTGAGCAGAAATCCAGGCTAAGCAAGTGAATTACTACTGGAGGAGCCAGTAAGGGGCACTGGTGAATGGGAGGAGGGAGTTGATGCCAACTTGTTCATCCTTAGGAAGGTAGGTAGTCCAGGTATTTCCAGTGTTGCCATCTAATACAACTGATTTGAACATCATATACCCATATGCCAGGGACATGTGTTTGGTTCTGCCAAGCATCGTGGGTATGGCAGTCCTCATGATGTATTTATATGAAGATACATGCTGCCAGAGGAAGACATAGCAGCCCTTACATCTCTCAGTGCATATCAGCTGTCAGGGGTGGGAATAAGTTCACATATAGGAAAACTATAAGGGTTGACTGGGTGATGAGATCCAATGATAATCTCTTTTTGGCATGGGGTAATGGTTAGTTTTGGCATGTTTGAGGGCAGGAAAGGATAAAAAAATGAAAATAATAACACTGTCCTCATGATAACCATTTTAAACATTTTGAGGGAAATGGTAATAAAAACTCATTTTGCTTAATGGTAACTTTAAACTGCAAATGAAAGAGACAGTGATGTGATCATTATTTCACTAAGTTATAGCAAAATTCCATTTGTTGTGCCTGTTTGTCCCTCATTCACAGAAAACAGTCAACACTTTTTGTGGAATACAACCATATCTTCTGACTTCGATGCGTTGGTTTCCATCCCATCCACTTCACTGTACTGTATAACTACACACTGAAGATGATAATCACTTGAGATTAAGAATACAATGCCATCTGCAAACAAAGATACAACCATCATGGGTCATGTTTGATGCTCTCTAGACCATGACTGCTCCGTGACATTTTGTCCTTGGAAAATCACAAACAACAACAAAGGCTTACCCTTGGTTGATCACTACATTCATATAGATCATAATTGACTTAATACTGAGAATAAGGACATAATCTCTCCCTAACTCCAAGATCGCACTACAGTGGAGGAAAGGGCAAATCCCCGATGACAGCCAAGTGATTTTTTTCCCCTGGGAAAAAAATTTGCTTATGTGGCAATTTGGGATTTTGGTATTTCAATTATTATGTGTTGATGAAAGGGCGTTTGATGAACAGACCCTTAATCTATCTAATATAGACCCTTAGTAGTGTAAGGGCATAACTTATGAAATGTAGGTCTGAATACAGTCACCTATATCCTTCTCATATTAACAAGATGGTGTTTATTTAACTGGCTTAATTGTGACTTTGACGTAGTTTTCTTTGTAGACTAAGAGTCTCTGTTTCCTGTTGAAGCCCCATGTGGGACATCAGGCAACAAACATCTTTCACCCCAGCCGAGAATTAAACAGAAGAACTTCTAGCTGTGAGGCAACAGTGCTAACTTCTACATCACTGCACCACCCAGACTGTGTGTAGCAATCATTTAATTGTTATTGTACAAAAGTGATGCATTGATTTGAGCAACAAATTTTAAAACCAGACAGCACACTACAGCTTTGTTGGTGGGATCATCTGAGCAAAGAAACCACGCATACCTTTCAATCTGTAAGTGTAAGAAATCTGGACAAAGCCAACAATAATCATAGAATCATAGGATCATAGGAAGTTACTAGGCTTATGGCCCTAGGGCCCTTACAAGCCTAGCCAAGTTCTGGCTTTGTTTCCATGATCAGCACATATTGCCCCTGTCCAAGAAAGACGCAGGTGGAACAACCAATGTGAATTTATGTTTATCCATTCAATCGTCCAGATTGCGCTTGAAGAGGGCCAAGGTGGTGTTCTGTTTGACATGAATTGGCAGTCTGTTCCACAGGTGTGGTAACCTCTGGGAGACAAACCTGTCCCTCCAGCAGGTTCTATTAATGTCACATATCATGTTTTAGTCAAGCCATTGGACTTAAGGATATGCAGCATTTCCAATAAAGCAGAGTCAGAGATTGCCTTATATGCAAGGCAGAGATCGCCCCTAAGTAGTCTGTATGAAATGTTGTAAAGTGACAGTGATTTCAGATGATCCACATAGGACAGATACTGAATATGTAGAATTCTCCTTGTAAGGAATGTTTGTGGTCCCCGGACTGATCCCTGTGGAACACCACTCTTTATGGGTCTGCTGATGGAGGTAGAATCCCCTATTTTGACTGTATGGGTTATACTGGTGAGCTAGTTAGTGACCCAACTAATGATATAAGGGTTGATACCTAGCTAGGTGAGGTTGGCAATAATGCCTGAGTGAGGATAGTGTCAAAAGCCTTGGCCACGTCCACTTTAGCTGTATTCAGTTTTTCTTTCATCCAGGGAGCTGTTGACTGTCTCTAAGAGGTCCACTGGGTTTAACAGGCATGATCTCCCTTTGACAAATATAAACTGAGTAGGGTCGAATGTTTGAAGATTACCTATATCTTTGTTGATAAGGTCTATGATGATTCACTCCATGGCCTTGGATAAGGCTAGTCAGGCTAATAGGCCTATAGTTCCCATGGTCAGTGGTAGCACCACCCTTGTGCAAGGGGGTAATGGTGGCCATTTTCCATTCAGCTAGGATGAAGATGGTACTTAGACTATGATTGTAAAGAGTACCCAATGTTGTTGCTAATTCTTGTTGGAGCCCATCTATGACACAGTATGGGATGTTATCAGGTCCCATAGATTCTGTGTTTTTGGCCTAGAGAGGGCATTTATGATCTGCTCTCTGGACAAACAAGGTGAGGGACAGGTGGAAGGAATGTCATGGGGTATGTGTGGTGAGGACAGGGGAGTGAAGTTTTCACAGAACCTGTAGGCTAACAGGTTTGCTATGCCCTCAGACTTAGTGTATGTGGTATCATTAACTACCAGTTTAACACAAATCTGGGCCTTACCTTTTAGACTATGGATATGTAACTAAAGAACCCCTTATGGCTGTCCTTAGTTGAGGACACTAATTTGGATTTGTAGTTTGCTATAGAGGACTTCACAAGAAGTCTTATTTTCTTGTTTAAGCTGAGGAGGTAGTGTTTCCCATTTAGGGCACACTGCCACTCTTGGACAACAATTTCTTCCTCTTATTGTAAAGCCTGTTAATGGCAGTTGTTCACCAGGCAGGTTTGCTCTCCCTTGAAGAGCCTGTTTTGGTCCTATCAGGTATGGCCACATCAATGCAGTTATATAGGTGTTTGAAAAAGCATTGGTGTAAGGACTCAGCATAGTTGCCAGTTATATCTGAGGGGGGAGGTGCAGTGAACTATTTATACCATCCTTTAGAAGGATAAAATCTGCTTTGGAGAAGTTTTTTAGTCTAGTTGCTGGGGGGAAGGAGGGGTCCAGTGTTATAGTTACTTCTAATGTGACTGATTTGTGGTCAGATCTGACAGTGAAAGACCTCAAATTATGGGCACTACAGCAATCCCCCATATTGGCAAACACCAGATCCAAGATGTTGGCATCCCTAGTTGAGGTGCCCACCAGCTGGACCAGGGCATTGGAGTTAATGAACTTGAGGAACCTTTGGGCAAGTGAGTTTGAGCATGAGTAATTTACCCAGTCAATGGATGGGTAATTAAAATCCCCCAGAACCATGGTGTTCAGATGTATCCTGATGGATTCTAGTAGATCCAAGTAGGCAGAGTGGATGTTTTGATTCATGTAGTGGATCCTGTAGCTGGCAATGACTTGAATAGATGTCCTACCAACAGTTAGTTGCACCTGAAGTGTCTCCACAGAATCATACTGTTTAACCAAACTGGAGGTGTATTTATTTTTAATGAATATTGATACATCATCTCTTTTAGATTTCAGATCTTCCATTTGTGGTCTAAATGTATGGTAGGAGGTCTAATCTGGTATGGCTGGGGTGCTTTCCAATGCCTTGAACCAGGTCTCTGTGACTGCACAGATGTCAACATCTTCCAATGTGAGGACTGCTTCCAATGAGTGCAGTTTCATGTTAAGATGCCTATCATTTAGTAGCATAACCCTGAGGTTGTTTTTTGATGAAATTTTTACTTTGGAAATTTTGCCCTTGTGACATTGCCTAAAAAAGGAACTATGGTGGGTGACAAGAGCCTTTGCAAGTAGCCAAAATGCCAGGGGAGACAGATGAAGATCATCTCTGGCAAAGCATCAAGGTCTATCAGTTGTGTCATCCCAGGCTGACAGAAACTGGTTCCCCTTAGAATGACACCAGAAACTAAGCCAAATTTTGAAGTCAATGATTTTCTGTTTATATTGTGGTATCATCCTAGGCAAGGGTAATATGCTGCATAATGCTAAGGACAAACCTACTTGTGACACATAATCAGAGAGCTCAATCATGTCTCTCTTCATGTAGTCCAGGGAGGTACGTCTCAAGTCATTCACACCAAGATGTACTATGAATGAATCATAACGGTACTTGTTGTTAAGAGACCTGAGTGCCTGCATGATCTGACAAATCCTGGCAACAGAAAGACAGCTGACCGTGACTTTCTCCTTGTTCAGCTATAGAATCTCCTATGACTAAACTATTTGGAGTGGATGTGCATTGCCATATGGGCTTTGATGGTGAGATACTTGCGTTTGTGTCATTATGTGTATTGTGTGTCTTGAGTGTTATAATTGGTTTAGTATGTATGTGTTTTAGAGGTCTCTGGTGGTTAGTTAGATTTTTTTGTGAGTACCACCACATTTGCTGGTCTGTGTATGCTGTGTGTCATGAGTAGAGTTGTGGTAGGTGGGCTGACAACCTGCTCTATATTGCTACCTATTGAGCAAGAGAGTTGTGATTCCAGACTCATAATGTAAATGCATCTCTCGAAAATGGTGCAGGAATGATTTAGAAGTAGGGGGTTGTCAGTGTACATGAGGCAGATGCTACACTGCCTCAGTAAACCCATGTCAACCAGGCTGGTAGGAGAAAAGGAGGCAAACTGACAGTTCATGGTCCCAGGAATAATCTTGGTCTGGTTGTAACAGTTGAAGAGGGGATACAGCAGGGGCAGGTATTAATAAGTTTAAGTGCAGAGTGCTCTGGTTAAGGTAATATTTGCATGACTAGAGAGCAGGTGTCTGTAACCAGCAATCCCTCCTCACAGTAGTGCGGGATGCAGAAACAGGCTCAAACAAGCACAGACCAGTTCAAACAGAGGCTTATTAAAGCAGAAAAACAGGAAACAACCAAAGTTCAAATTATCCAATCAAAATGCCCTACACAGAGCCCTGCAATCAGTCCAAACTGTACCATCCTCCCAAGAGGGTACAGGGTGACCTCTTAAGACAAAAGATTAACTGTTTTACAAGCTCCAATGGTCGTTCCAATGGTCACAAACTACTAGATTCAGTGAAAACCTGAATCTAGTCTATGAGTGTTTTTCAAGTGCAGCAAACAAATAAAATGAATAAAACAAGCAGATGAACATTAATTACAGCTGTAAGAGGAATTCAATTAGCAGACAATTTAAAAAAATCAGTAAAATAAAGTTGCACAGTTTAAACAAACAGATATGCAGCTATTATTGTTTTAGTTGATCAGAAAGTGCAGAAAATCATTGAAAATATGCATTTATCTTTTGTAGTCCCTCAGCAGGTATTTGGAAAACAGTAGAGCAAGGGCAGAAGGGCTAGATCGCTGCAGCTTTGAGCAAACAAGCACAAACCAGTTCAAACAGATGCTTATTAAAGCAGATAAAACAGGAAACCACCAAAGTTTAAATTATCCTCTGCCCTGCAAAAGTAACTCTAGCTTGATCATCCAAACTGTACCCTCCTCCCATGAGGTCACAGGGTAGCCTCTACAGACAAAAGATTAACTGTTTTGCAAGCTCCAAATGTCACAAACAGTACTAGACTCAACAAAAACCTGAACCTAGTCTATGCTAACATTTTTCAAGTGCAGTAAACAAGTAAAGTGAACAAAACAAGCAGTTGAAGAGTAATTACTGTTGTAAGAGGAATTCAATTAGCAGACAATCTTAACAATGGAATAAAATACAGCTGCACAGTTTAAACAAACAGATATGCAGCAAGTATTGTTTTAGTAATCAAAAAGTGCAGAAAACAGTTGCAAATAAGTACTTATCTTTTGTAGTCTCTCAGCAGGTATTTGGAAAACAGTAGAGCAAGGGCAGAAGGCCTAACTCATTGCAGGTTTTAGCAAACAATGGGGGGACAAAGACCAAAAGATAGGAACAGATTTTAAATATTGCTCTTATAAACTTAGAGAGTTGCTGGAATATCAAGTTTTGTATTAGCATGCAATTCATTAAGGCTGTGAAGTCTGAAATTTAAATGTCTGTCATTAGTCAGTGGCTGCAATCCCCAGTGATTTGCTGGAAAACCACAAAATTTATGAGAAGCAAACCAAAAATATGAGGCAAAAATCAATATTCTGCCAAAACTGGACAGTTGAGAGGTATGCAACTGCTTCCTTAATAATCTCAGGAAGGTGAGATTTAGGTTTTATTTCAAAACTATATATAAAGAGGAGTAATAGAAATGCAAGAGGACAGGGTGGTAGAGGAGCCAATAATATGTGATGGATTTGGAGTATCAATCTGTCCTAGAGAGGATTTGAATAGGGGAGGGTGTGAAGTTTTCATTAGACTGATAAGACTGGATGAGAAGACTTGTCTCCTCAAGAAAGAACTATGATACAACATGACAGAAGCTTACAGAGTATGGTGGTTAAGGGGATAGTAGAGACTAGGCCATGGTAGGGAATGCAATGAAGATGAAGCAGAAGAAGGTGATTAATGAGATAGCACAATGGGTGTACAGTCAAAACTACAAAGGAAATAGAGGAAAAAAGAACAATACAGGGCACTGTAGGAGCTAGGGAGGGTGGATATCAGGTGGAAGTCAGAAGTCATGGATAGCATATCAATGCTTTATTGGAATCAGGGAAGTAAAAGGTGGGAAGAGTGAGGAAACGATGAGCAGTACTGAAGACAAAGTAGAATACATGTGCATGAAAACAATGAAATTTAAGAGCAGAAGATAAGGTAGAGGTTCAAGAAGGCAGAGAGCCACTAGCAAGACTGCAGCATTACTAATGGTAGGAAAATATGGCCATGAGATTCCAGCTAAGAAAGAAAAGAATATGCTACTGAGAGTTATGATCATAGTTGTCCTAACATTAAGCAGAACTCATCAGATACTACAAATGATAGGAATATATGGATATGAGGTAGCAGGAAAGCAAGAAAGGAAGCATCAATCAGTAGTAATCATACTTGGCCGAACATTAGGCAGAGATCCTCAGGAAGTCCTAAGGAGACAGTTGGAAGGATGTCTTCACATATTACTGTATGCTTGAACAACTTATCTGCTGAATGCAGAAGGCAGTCAGGAAGGTGAATCAACTGGGACATTGACGGTGGTAGTTGGTTGCACTCTGACATTCTTGGAAGGAAAGAGAGAAAAAATACTACATCATCCAGTAGTGCTTGTGGGGAACACAGCAAAAATTTGAAGAAGAGGAAGAGTAGATATGCATAGGGGGAGGAGGTTGTCTAAATGATGACACTAGAGTGCATATCAACAAAAGACAAACTGAAACACTAATAGAATTGATGAATAAGTATCATTCTTCTTTTAATCTAAACCAAAATGTATGAGTCAAGACACCAGCAAAAAGACAGGTGGGTGGCAGGTGGAGGCCATGGGGGTGTACCTCTCAACTGTCCAGATTTTCACAAAGTATTCAGATTTTTGCCTCATATTTTTGGTCGTTTCCACATAAAATTTGTGGTTTTCTGGCAAATCACCGAGGATTGAAATCACTAGATAATGACATACATTTAGGTTTCAGACATTGTATCCTTTGGAAAATGCATGCTAACACAAATTCTGTTATTCAAACAACTTTCTATGTTTATAAGAACAATATTTAAAATTTGTCATTTTGTGCCTTTGTCCCCCATTATTTTAGGCTTAGTCCAGATTTCTTGTGCTATGAGGTTGAGATGTATGCGTGGGGTTTAAGGAAAATCTGCTGTGAATGGTTATTCTGCAGTACTGGATAAAAGGATGAAAGATATAGAACTTTTTTTTTTTTGTTTTTATTTTGTTTTTTGAGGAATGGGTTATAGAGTAATGCTTTGCAATGGAAGATTGTCCAGGTAACTGAAAGGAGAGGGATAAACATAGACGGTGTTATGAAAACACTGGCAAAGATTTAGAAAAACTAGAGCATGTAAATATTTTTGGGCATATTATACTGATGGGAGAAAATGGAAAAAGAGATGGTGAGAAGTACATAAATAGGAGTTAAAATCAATAGATAAGGGATGATGAAATGACTAGGGAGGGGAAAATCCAAAGAAAATAAGTCTCCTTCCATACAGAAGTGGGAAAAGGAAACACTGTAGTAAAAAGACATACCCCCAGATTTAATAAACTCCATGTAGGAATAGGGTTACTCCTACATGGAGTGAACAGTGTCTGTGTCTGCATCTCCCTCTCGGCAGCACGCCTTGCATATTAATGAAGGCGTGCTACTGAGGGGGAGCCATGTGCATGGTTACTGAATGAGTGCTAGGGGGTGTGTTACAGTGCACGCAGATCTGAAACACACCCCCTGCACTCTCAAAGTGCCATATGGCACTAAAACAATAAAGAAAGTGTCCTTGGACACTTATGTAATAATGTTAAGTGTAATGTCATGTAGGGGGTGTGTTACAGTATCCGTAACACACCCCCTGCTTTGTCAAAGTGCCATATGGCACTAAATGATTCAAATAAAGTGTCATTGGACACTTTTTCATAAGTAAATGCATGTATGTCACACAGGGGCTATGCAACGGTGTCCACAACACACCCCCTGCACTTTCAAAGTGCCGTAAAGCACTAAAATGTATGCTATTTGTATGTTCTGGGCCATTCTGAAAATGTAGCTGTAGGGGGTGTGTTACAGTGACTGTAACATAACCCCTGTACTGTCAGAGTGCTGTACAGCATGGTAATTAAATGTTACTTTCTCTATTATGTGTATTTGTTAGTTTTTTATTTATATATTTAATTTTTAATTTTAAGCATAGCTGAGTGGTTTAGCACAGCACAGCACTTTGCTCAGCAGTGCTTAAATGTATATAGAAGCTATATAGAAACAAATAGCTGAAATCTTCACAGCCAAGTTAGCTGAGTGGTTAGAGTCACGGCTTTGTGTGCATTATGTGCATGCTTTGAATACCCAAACAGACCATTCAGCTTTTACATGGGAAAGCATTTTATATTAATTTGTATTTTATTTATTTATGTAGTTATTGATATTTATTAACCAGGATGGTGTAGCTAGTCCAGAATCCCAGTATCAGTGGAGATATGAGGTGAAAACAACCATTTAAACATGTGTCCAATACAATACAGTCACTTCCCAAGGTAACGTAATGAAAACACATAGGAGAAGGTCATGGCAAGTAAAATACATACACTTAATAATAATGTATCAATAACAAGTAACTAATATCCATTTTTTTTAAATGAAAAATCTTCTTTGCCCTTAGCTAAGTTTTGCTAATCACTGCTAAGCCAAGCCAAGCAATGCTTAAACAGGACCTGTCTGAGCAATACTTAGCAACACTTAGCTCTTCTTAGCTGGTTTGAGCATTGCTAAGCAGCCCCATTCAACTCAGCTTAGCGAGTTTCTGCACTGCTGAGATTTGCTCAGCATTTTTAAAAATGGTCCAACGGTGGCAAAGGGTGGGAAAATGGCATTATTTAAACTGCACAGGTGGGAATACAGGCAGAACCTGTTAGAGTTTGATCCCTGCAGGAGCTATAGCAGGTGCTGGATAGGGAGCGCACTTTCAGTTGCAGTGCTGGGGCATGTTGGAGTCCATGGTCATGGCTAGGATCCTTGTTAGGAACCATGACAGACTGCTGCAGGGCCAGTACTGGGGCTCAAAATACAAGTCTGAGGCCTGGGACTGTCTGGCATGTGAACTCACCAATGCCACTGGAATCCCCTACACTGGTGAGCAGGTCCGTCATTGTTATGAGGATCTGAAGTGGAGGAAGGGGGCACTCTTGGCTCAATGGATCCAAGATGCTCGGGACTGGAATGCCCCAGAAGATTGTAAATATATCAACTGGTGATTTATCAAATTATAGTATGAATATCTGATAGACAGTTATGCATAATGGTGTGTTTTTCCCCCACAGCTGGAGAAGAGAGGGCTTGTAACATTGAGGCTCATGCTGGGTGTCTGGTGAGGCTGTGCCGACAGTATGGTGAGTACTGATTTAACTTGCAATATATAGTACAATAAATAAGGTGTAATTGTCTACTACCATTAGGTATAGTGTGTTCTGAGAGTACTGAATAAATGTGTTGTTAGACCCACATTGATATAAGTGACTAATGCCTGGTACTCTGAAATACAGATAAAGGTAGCAAACAAGCTACTACTGATGAAAAAAGCCAATAATGTAGTAATACTGTGTAGGAATGGCATAGGTATATACAATATGAATATTAGGGATCTGGTAATAAAGTACACTTTGATTGCTGCTGTAAAGGTAATAAATTACATTCATTCATCATCCACAGGATATGCAGTACAACTGAATTTAGAACTTTGAATATAATAAACCACTGTGACATGTCACGCTCAATAAAAGTTACTTCCACAAACTGTTGTGTTTATTCTGGTCTGTTGCTGAAGATATACAATTGTACAGGTGCTACACAGCAAATATGACTATGAGACCATTGATTGAGTGAGGTTTGGCTGATACCTAACTGTTATGCTAAACTGTAGATGTGGATTTGTAAAACAAGATGCAATAAAATTTGATATATGTTCTGCACTAAGATCCGAACCTTGAATAGTAATGTGTAATGTATTATAGTGTGTTCCCTGCAGCAGTCTTGTGTTAACCTTTGCCTTTCAGCTATATGTAGTCCTGAATGTAGGTAAGCTGATGAAGGCAAGTATGAGACTGTAATAGGTGGGGACTGCAAATATATGATGTGTAAATGAATATGTGTTGAGTATGCAACCCAGCACCCTGCTATGGTCTATACAGATCACACATATTCACATCCACTAAGGGTTAAATGTGTACACCTGTATTCAAAGTATTTATACACAGTTCACTATCATGTATGAATCTCATGGATGTATGTTCAGCTGTCACTACAGTCTTCTGTGACACTCTACTTATATTACACAGTCAGACTTTGTAACCAATTGATTTTTAGGAAGACATCAGTCAAGGAGCCAGCAGCAGTGGTCCAGTAGCTCAGTGTGATATGAAAGAGGTATGTTGTTAAATTTGCTTACACAGACCACGGTTTGAATCCAGGGATTGGTACTAAGATGTGTTTATTGTTACACACAAGTAATCCTGACTATTTGTCAAAACACTCAGGTAATGTTAACAGATATTTTCTCCACAGGGCTTATGGGTAAAGAAATGTTTGTATTAGCTGTATGAAGGGTATTCTAATAAACTGTGTACAAATGTACAAGTGTCCAGCCCCATGCCTACAAATGACAGCAGGATAGGTGTATACACCATGTTCTCTTCTAGATACATGTCTCTCAAGTGTCACGCTGTCATAGCTAGTGATAACTGCTGCCAATAACCTTTGACACAGATATAAATCCAGTTGAAGTATGCCAGTAGCACAGTCACACAACATCAGTGCAGGGTGCACATTGTTAGTCATATATGTAACCCTGACATTTATGAGTCCACTCTAGTTATGTACCTAGAGTTCTTACGGTTTACTCCGTACCACTCCAGGTCGACAACTTAACAGGTATGTATGTGCTACAGAAGCTATAGGCCGCAGTTAGATGTAAAGGAAGGACACACCTGTAGTGTATTGAGCAGTACTGTTGTGAAAAATATAGCCTATACAGTTGGTAATGGACTATTTTTCTCTCCTTCCACCCTTTATCTACCTCACTAATTATTATTCATGTATTACAGCTATGTTCATAGGTTCATAGGTTGGTACTAGGCTATCAGGCCTAGGGCCTATACAAGCCTAGCCATAACAATTCCCTGGCTATTTCTTCCCACAATATTTACTTCCCTGGACCCTTGCCTAGCAGGTTGACTAAAGTGATCCCCAGTGTAAATTTCCTATCTCCCATCCAGGCGTCAAGATTCCTTTTGAAGAGGGCCAAGGAGGTGCTCTGCTTGACATGCATGGACAGTCTATTGTTGTTCTCAAAACCAAATGTTGGGACTTGTGTTGTATTATTGTTCATATATTTCAATGGTTGCATACTAACATACCTTGTTCAATTTCCACTGTTGGTGGCCTGTTGCAGTAATTGTTACTGGCATGCTGTTACAATAATGACTGTTATTCCATTTATGCATGTGTTTCATTTGATATGCGATTTTTTTTCAATTATATTGTTCTGGGTTAATTGGAACACCCATGCATGCTGTTATAACTAATGTTGAAATGTTTTGTTCATGACTAACCAATACACTTTGACAAACCTCAACACCATAGAATGTTTGAGTAGGCCGATCCCATTGAACCTGTCTGTCCCGCCTCATCTGGCCACGGTGCCAGGTCCCAGGTCCCAGGTCCCAGCATGTCTGGGACACATCCTTGAACTGCCTCCTCCGCTGGTCTGCACCACCCTGGGGTGGAACCACCTCAGGGTATGGGGCCCTGTCACCTGACACCAGTTCTGAGGTATGGTGTGCAGGATCATTCAGCGGGATTTGGATGACTGCCTGTGACAGATGGAGGGCAGACTGGCACACCTTGAGGGGCAGGTTGGCCCCAGCACCCAGCTCCCAACACAGCCACCTTTGGGCCCATGAAGAGGCAGTGGTGACTACCCATGGGTGGGGACCTCAGCCCCACTGTTCCATCTGGCAGGACATGGTCCTCTGATTCCCAACCACCCACCCTTCCCAGGTATTTATCCCCCTCATGTGTCATACACCGCACCTGTCCGCCGTCTTGTCTGTCTTGTCTGTCTGCAAAAGCAATCTCTCCTACCCAACTTACCTCCCCAAACGTACCTACAATCCATCCCCAGCATCCCACTCTCACCTTAAAAAAATGGGCATCTGCCCCCCCAAACAAATTTGTCCCATACATAGCTCTCCATTTTGCCCCCATGTACACTGACATTGATCAGTTTCCCCATGAATTACTCAAAAAATTTATTTCAGCCACATCACTCCCTGTAGGGTGTGAAGCTTTAAATTCCAAATTGTTCACATCTTGCCCAGCTGTTACTGCAGAAAAAAATGGAGAGCTATGGTGCTTTCCTACACCCATCCTGCACATCCCTACCTGCCTTTCATAATGTTTTTCCATCTGCTTGCCCCCATTTCTCCACTTTCCTATCACCCCTTTTTTCTTTTCTTTTCTTTTTTTGGAAATAGCGTGGGTTTAAGCCAGGATAAGTGATGCTAAGCAAAGCTGAGTGTACCTAAGTGCTGCTTGGCATCACAGACGCATCGCACAAAACTGCACAAATCGGCTTAAAACTGCTTTAATCACTCTATCTCATTCAGGCACTGTTCTGCCCAGCAACAAAATAAAAATAACCAGCATTGGTAAGTCTCAAACCCAAATTTCTGTGCACTAGAGTGAGAGCAATACACCACTAAGCCAAATCAACTCTGTGGAGTTAGTAATGCTTTTGTAAATATATTATTCAGTACAGTCATGTAACATTAGGGAAAAAAGACACCACTGCCAAGTATTGGACCCAGAGCCTTCTGAACTATTTTCAGAGAAACACACCACTACACCAACTCAGCTCTAGGAATTAAATGCATTTTGGCTAAAAATATCATGCAGTACAGTGATGTACCATTAGGGAGAAAAGACACTGCTGCCAAGTATTGCACCCAGGACCTTGTCAACTACAACACAGTGCATTACATCTGTAGGCCAACAGAGATCTGAACATCAAGTAGTGTTTTTACAAACATATCCTGATTGCCAGTGACACACTACTCCTATATATACTGGAACAAATCACAGTGTGTTTGGGCTAGGGTGACCACCTATCCCACATTGTGAGGGACATACCCTCTTTGTGCTGTTCTATCCTGCAAAGAAATATAAACAATGGCAAATGCCCTGAGATGTTAGGACAAACATATTCCTATATTTTATATAATAGTTGCATAAAATAGTTATTCTGTATCTGAAGCACCTAAATGTTATAAGAAACAGAATAAGCAACTAAAATGCTACAAGAAAAAGCTTTTATTTAGGCAAAAAACTGAAGTTCTGTCCTTTATACTGGCCGTGGATATGTTTTGCCCTATAAAATCTGACATTTTTACCAAAAATGTCCCACTTTGGCAATTTGAAAAGGTGGCAACCCTAACTTGGGCCACCAACACAGACAACAATTGAGTACATAGACAAATAAATCCTGCAGGATGTACGGGAGGCTTACAATATCAGGTAGAGCTGACAAATGCACAGACTGTTGCTGATTGAACACAGTTGTGCCCCCTACTTATGGTAGGGTTGCCATAAAATCTATTCTGTGTGCTGACATACTGGCAATGCAGTGGAGATTGTGGTTACAAACCATGACAGACAGCTTAGTGTCACACATCATACCCATCTGAACACACATGTCCATGCCAATCATGTGTAACACACTGTATGCATACACATATGTCTTACAAATACACTTTAGTAATATAGCATATAATATATGTTATCATAATATAATATGATAATATATTTTATATATCTATATATATATATATATATATATATATATATATATATATATATATATATATATATATATATATATATATATCTTATGAATATATAATATATATTATTAATATATTATATATCATTTACCTGTTACATTCCTAGCATGTGTTACATCTGGACACACACAGTCCTAGCCCACAGCCCAGTCTGTAGGACAACAGCTACATGCATGTTGTCAGTACTGACACAGTGACGTGGCATCCATTTATAACATGGCACTACACTGACTTGTCACAACTGGCTATTTTATTAGGCACTCTGTAGGTTACTCCAAGCTGTGTACTGTTCATATGTGTGGCCCCCTATCCATCTATTGTCCAGATTCCTTGCAGTAGCAAATATTGACTTCTGGACAGTGTGCACAACTCCTACAGTAGGTGTGGCTGACATGCAAAACAGTTGTCACAGCCAGTCTTGAACCATGGAATCTATCCACCAAGTACTGTACTTAGACCACTAAGCCACAACAACCAACAGTAAGTGCTGTCTAGTTCCTGACAGTATTAACCACTCACAGACATAGCACATTGACCCCTGCATATGCTGGACATGGAACAAGTTAGCAAGTTGATTGGGACAGCCATGGGAATGTGTCATCTGCTTCTATTATCCTACAAACATAAATGCTACTGCATTTCTATGGGAACATGGGTGTGTTGGGAGAAAGGAGGCATACCTCTCAATTGTAGAAATTTCCACAGACTGTCCAGATGTTTGCTTCATATGTTGGGTCCATTTAGCATAGTATTGTGGTTTTCTTGAAAAATACTGGCATATCATTAAAGACCAATGTTAGAAAGTAATGACAGACATTTTAGTTTCAGACTTCTTACCCTTCAGAGACTTAATGCAACTGCAAGACCTGTTCTAATATCATTGTCTAAGTTTGTAAGAGCAATATTTCATAACTGTCCCTGTTTGTGGGCCTTTGCCAGACGTTTCTTTATGGCTTTGCACAGATGACTTGCATTGAGAGGCTGAGAGATGTGTATGGGGCTCCAACATTAACATGCATGCATGTGACCTATGACCCTACAATTTCTTATTCCCCACATATACTGCAGTGAATTTTGGCACCTTGGGGACTACTGCATATTCTGGGGCAGCCAGCATTTGGCAGACATTTTCTGTTCTCCCACATAGCTGTTAGTTGTCTGCTGCTATCCTGGTAGCCCACCCCATTCCCGAGCATACATGCAACAATACCATAGATATGCTACCACAGTCTATTACTCCATTCATTTGTTGTTAAGAAGAGTGACTTACCTTGTGCCTGCAGCAGTTGTGATAATAATGCTTCAGGGCTGACTCTGTCAGATGCACCCAGTATACAGCCTATACATGGTAAGGTACAGGTATTGTGATGTGTGTGGCATCCTTTTTACTGTGTGTGTGAGTCAGAGTGATGTGTGAGTCCCTGGATCCCTAGGGTGTCAGTGTATGTGCTATGCGTTGCCTCTTTGCCAAGGCCAGGATGTACTGGGCATGCCTACATCTGCCTACAGAGACAGGCTGAGGGGGTTCCTCCTCCGAGTCCCCCTCTGCCTGTGGGGACCATGGCAATGGTGGTGGGTTATGTGTCCCTTTCCTGTGATGTTCCTACCCCAGCTGTTTCCACAGGATCATATTGTGCACCATGGCAGATACAATGAACATGTGTGCACATGTGGCTAGAGAGTACTGCAGGACTCCACCAGATATGTCAAGGCAGTGGAATCGTGACTTGAGCAGCCCAAACACATGATCTGCAATGTTCCTAGTTTGTGTATGTGCCTCATTATGGCATTCGTCAGTGTGTGTGTGTGTGTGTGTGTGTGTGTGTGTGTGTGTGTGTGTGTGTGTGTGTGTGTGTGTGTGTGTGTGCATTTCTGAATGGTGTCATCATCCACGGTTCAAGTGCATAGCCAGCAACCCCCACTAGATGGCCATACAGGATGTCTCCCCTGGCAAATGCCTGGTACTGCTGTGATGTGTGCCAGATGTGGGAGTCATGATAACTGCCAGGGCTGCCAGCACACACACTGAAGATAATGCCCTGGGCATTGCACATGACCTGGCAGTTGATGGAGTGATACCCCTTGAGGTTGATGTAGAATCTACCTTCCTCACCAGGTGGTGCTTTGATGTGCACATGAGTGCAGTCTATGGCACCCAGTACCTCTGGGTTATGTGCTACATGGTGGCAGAGACACATATTGGTGGTCCTCACCTCAGGGGTGCTGGGGAAACAAATGTGCTCACTGGTATGTGATAGCATGATATGCAGGAAATGGTGGAGTACCTTGGATGCAGATGCCTGTAAGACCCCCATGATGTTCCTAGTAGGTCTTTGGATAGTACCTGTAGCTAGTATTCTTAAGGCTATACATACCATTGTTTCCACTATGATGGGTTCCCCTCTGTTGGCTCTTGGTCTGAGGTGAGGGCGGCAGAGCTCAGTGAGTTGCTGTAGTATGTCCTTGTCCACCCTGTAGCACTCTACTATCTCCAGCTCATGTAGCCCCTAGAAGGTTACCCTGGATCTGAACACTCTTCTCCTCCTCAGTCTGTACCAGTTCTCAGCATCATCATCATCACTGACTTCAGCCTGTAGCACATACAGATGTAACAAAGCAGCAGCAGCCCATATCATTTTGTCAGTTAAAATTCCCAAGTATGTACTCCAATAGTGTAGAGTATGTTGGAAAAAACAGATTGTAGGGTGTCTGCATACTTTATACTGGTGTGCTGCAGATGCACTCTGTGTGATTGGCTGACTATAATACAGTCCACCTGCCAGCTACATTATTGAGGGGTTTAAATGGGCCAGTGTGTGTGGCAGAGGACTTATTAGCTATTTATAGCTGATTGGCTTTTCTAAGATATTTGCTTTTATTTATTTATTTATTTTTTCAATTTCCTCCACTTCTAAGCCCTATGCTACGCTATGCAAAGCCATGGCTCCAGTGTAAACATTGCTCTGCAGATTTGACCCTCCATGTACACGAGCATGCTTACCTTTTCTTTAATCAGCTAAGCATACTTAGCAGCCTCAGACACACACACCCTGCTTAGCTGCACTTAGCTGAGAGCAAAAGTGAGCTGCTGAGCTCCAATGTGTTTACACAAATTGTGACACACACCCTTTTCATGTCAGCTGTCTCTTCTGCCTACACTACCATGGTTCTAGCCTTTACACACTTAGTACCTGTGGACACGGTGGCCCATTTTGCTATTCAATAAACTTAGCTCAGTTACATACACCTAATTGCGTATACCCTAGATACTGCACTACACCAGAGCCTATGTCCTTAGCAGCCACTATAACCTGCCATTGTATGACTCTTCATGATGGCCAGTATAATGGGAAACATCAATATAGCTTTAAATATTATATTTTACTGTTTTAATTTTTTTTTTTTTTTTGCAAACTAGCATGTTTTAATTTTTCATTAATTGCATCAGTTTTAAATGTCAATGGCCATAGCTTTGGCTATTTGTATACCTACTACACCTAATACATGCTTTTATTTGAGTTGCCTCAGCTCCCGTTTTATTTTTACATTCTGGTACATGGTTAGCAACCGCATACATTATTTCTGCAGACACAGCACCTACACGGATGCCTTTCTGTTTCCTGGATCACAAAATCATCTAATTTGCATGGTTTGGACAAGCAGAGGAGGTGATTTGCATTCCGTGATCTCTTCCGTGTCTGCACCTTGACTGTAAGCTCATGCATACACCCCCTGCACACTGTTTCTTGGATCACTGAACAGACATATTTTGTGTTCAGGTCGCAACACTATTCCTACATGGAGCCAATTCCAGATATGTAGTGGAGGGATAAAAAGGATGTGAAAGGATAAAGTACTGTGCAATATCTGTTTCAAACAGTAAAAAATATAATGATCTAGCATTAGCAGCAGACAAGAAATGCAAGGCATGATGATGCATATGACAGAAGCAATCAGACTAGAGAGTATTATGCATATTCATTTATTGAACCAGTTGGAGTGGAAGGGTTTAGCTGTCAAACACCAATCAAACTCTGTTTGCACATACTATGCAGGATAGATCAACTAAGCAACTCTAAAACACTAATTTTTAACCACAAGATGTCTAAATTTAACAAAAAGACAGGGTTACATCTACAGAGGCCACATCACATATCGCTTGGAAAATTAGAAAGTATGCTATAAGTCAAAGGAGCTACAACTTACTGTCTATATCCTGAATGGAATGACAGAGAAGTTAAGAAGGAGAAGAACATAAAACAATGATAACATTAGCACGGTGACTAAAAGAAACAGTAAGAGAAGCACTGAAAATCAGGAATGGGGAGTTCAGCTAAAGCAGACTAAGGGGAGGTATGCTGGAAAAGTACAGTGAAGAAAAAGGGTGACTACAAGGTAGGTAGTGGGAACCAAAGCAGCTATCAACAATAAACTTCTGTATAATAATGGGGAAGGCAAAAATACATATATTGATTTACAAGAGGAAAAAATTCAAAGCAGAAGTCAAAGAACTAGAACATGCAGGGTTAACTGCGCAGGTGATGTGGCCATCTTTATTTCTTTAAGAATTCCTTTCATAAATCGTTAACAAATAAAATAAGGAATAGCTGCCTATTTGGTATGGTGGAACAGATGTTGAAAAGAGATGGTGGGTGGATGGGGTGATTATAAGAGATGAAAAGTACAAGAGAATGAATTAATTCAGAGGGGATAAAGCACAGGGGCCACATGGCGTTTGGTACTGAAAACTGAATGCATTTGTAGCTATGCTGTAGGCTCTCCTACAGGACTTTAGTCTTCTCCTAGACAATGGGACAGTTATATGGACTAAACATTATCAACTGTAAAATACTTGGACAACATAGAAGGCCATTCATGGAAATAAATACTACAAATAATTTAAATTGGCTTCTATGACATGAAATGTGTTGAAAAGTATCCTGAGAACATAATGGAACAGTATATTGAAGAAAATGCCTTACAGGTTTCTTTTGGACATAGATTCTGTCAGTCCATTCTGCTTTAATTTATTACCAAGTTCACCATCATGCTCACTGTCTTACGTTCACATTCTTGAACTAACCAGTATAGTAACATGACAGATGGAGGGGCATGGTACCAAAAGACATATAATAAAATTTAGACACTGAGTACAACATATATTCTCACTGTGGTTAGAGAAAAGGTTAGTGAGCACAAACCAGACAGTCATGGTAAATAAAAAGGTTAGTGGGCAGAACCCAGACAGTCATGGTAAATAAAGTGCTGTCAAGTGAGAGAGATGTAACATACATACTGTCGCAGGGCTTCAGCACTTGATCTAACCCTCCCCAACATCTACATGGGAGTGTCTGGCATATCAATGGAGATGAAGAATAAAATAGACCGAATTCCTGGTGCCACAAACTTGAAGGTGTGGTAGGAAATTAGCACTGACTCTTTGTAATTGAGCACAAAGTATATAAAAAGCAGCTAAAATACAGTACCAAACAGATCAAGCAAATAACTGGGAAAGGTCAATACAACAGAGATGAACCACCCAAAGTAGTGTAAATAAGCAGTAATGCACATGTAAAGGAATCACTACAATGTATAGCAATGAGCAAATTCAAATCAAGGGATGCAGGGGTGATTTTCCTAACTTTTACTAGACCCAAGTAACACCAACTTAAATACTGTGTGCAGTTCTGGAGACCATAGTAGCAGGGACGTAGACTTGGTTGAGTGCTTTAAAGGAAAGCTATGTTCATGACAGCAGATGTGGAATTAAAGGTGCTGCTCATGTCCCCACTTGAAGACTGGAGGAAAGGGATAACTTTGTCTAACTCCAAGAGGTACTTGGTGGCATGAGTCAATTGTTGTGGATTAAGATCAAAGAGAAAGTGAAGTAGGACTAGGAGATGGTAGAAATGTACGTTTTTTTTTTTTCAAATCTTCAGTTCAGCGAAGAACAAAATTCTTTGTTGCTGACATAGAGGATGGATAGAATGAACCTGTTAGGGTGGTAAACAGGAAATGGACAATGTTTTAACATGACATGGGCATGTGGAAGTTGGGAAGAGGAAAGATCAGAGGCAGCTTCAGGATGACATCGGCTGATATGGAAGTTTCCTCTGATACTAGAATGAGCATGTGGTTATGTATAAGCATCTATGGTGATGTACATGAATATAAATTACCCACCATCGATACAGACTGCTGGTGAGAGTATTCTTTAGTGCATTGCACCAGCAGTATGTAGGCTTCCACCATAGATGACCATAGATGACATTATAGGAGGGCAAAATAAATTTATTTATTTACTGAAATTTGATTACCGAGAAAGTCTGACTGGATATAAGCCCATTTTCAGCAGAAGCCCGGGCAGAAAAGCTCCAAATTATTACAAGACATTTTAAGAACAACAATTTTACAGTCTTCAGAAATAAAACAAAAACATCTGCAGTTTAAATAATTATAACAAATTAGACAATCTAAAAACATTGGTTAAGAATAGATACAATTTATATGACAATCATTTAATATTTAGAGAAATGTTAGTCTGTTTGTAGAGAAATTAAAGGTAAGTTAGTCTAATACAAATAGGAATTGCAATATGAAGTGAGGAAAAAACAGGCTTACAGTATTATAGTATACTGAGAAAAAAAGTCAGGGAAGAGAATTTGATAGAGGTAAGGAAGTTAGAAAAGTAAGTGAAGAAAGAAGAGTAAGGAGGCATAAGAAATGAAATGGTACTTGTTCACATTTAGAGATATAGCTTATCCAAGAACAGAGCCAGATTTTAGCTAGAAAGTCTATCAGAGTGATCTATGTTACAAAGTGGACAATGTCTGGTATGTGATTTCCCCCCATTATCTTCCTGAAAACCATCAACATTCCTTTTGTTTCCAGCCAAAGTGTTCTGTCAGTGCTGGTCACTACCTGGGTCAAAGATTATGTTATATCAGCATTTGTATTTCTCAACAAGGAAAACAGCATCCACAGTACACTGAAAACTTGAATGTTGGCACAATACTATGCATCTGACAAACACCTTCATAGGTTCATAGGTTTATAGAAGGTTACTAGGCTAACATCCCTAGAGCCCCAACAAGCCTAGCCATATTTTTCCCAAGTTGCTCCAGTTCTCAATGGTTAGATGAGTGAAGTTCACAGAGATAGGGATCTATGGTAGTTAATACCATCCTCCTCTTTCCAGAAGGGACATAGGCACCACCCCAGGAGTGAATTTGCGGTTGCCCATCCATTGATTTAGGTTGCATTTAATGAAGGTCAGGGAGGGGCTTTGTTTCACATGAATTGGAAGCTTCTTCCTGAGAAGTGGCAGTCTCTGGGAGATGTATCTATTTCTCCAGCATGACCTGTTCATGTCAGAGGCTAGGTTAAGGTCCCTGGATAAAGAGACCCTTATGCAGTTTGATTTATGAATGTGTAGCATTTGTCACACCCCCTGCTAATTGTATATGCTAACTCCAAGTTCACACAAAATTGTGCAGAGAGAATGTCCCCAAACTCTGAGAATTGTGCAATCTCACAAAACTGCCAACCATCTGTTTAGTCAACCAAAAACAGACTAAACAGATGTCGAACAAATGCACTTTCAACGGCACCATCTGCATTCTGATCAAGGGAAGAACTGACCAAAAAGGATTGTCATCCAGGCAGCCATGAAGGAGGTTGTGCCCTTGCCTGCAACTCTTCATCAGTGTGTTACTGTGACACAGGTTGCCCTCATCAGAAAGGTCTAAGAGACTGGCTAAATACCCAGACTGAAATAATTTGTGCTGCAGGAACAGACCTTTATCATCCCCCAGCCAGAGAACTATATATTCCCCACTCCCAGTGACTGCATCATTCCAGATGTATGCTATAAGAACATTTTTATTAACATTTATTCCATCCTTAAGTGTCTGAAGTGGGCATCCATATCACAGCAAGGGTGTACTATGCCCCCTCTCTATGTGGTATTTTCCCATGAACATGTTTGATAAAGGCTGCCATAACATTATCAGTATTAAACCCATGCTTTTTAGTACCCACAAGCCACCATTTGCACTAGTACTAAGTGAAGCAAATGAAAAACACTACTCATTTCAAATACCAAACTGTCTTCTCCAGTGCCCAGTCCACTAATAAAATGGTGTAGTCAGGGTCATCTGTTCCTTGGACTTGAGTATACACAATGTTGATTTTATGCAAAAGATAAGAGGAAATTATTTATTCACAGAATGATGTGCAATTCAGTGATGACATTCTGTAGAAAACATGAAGAATCATTTATTTTCCACAGTGGGTGGTGGGTGATTGAATCAATCTTCAATGGGAAAGTAACTAAGTCAAAAAGATCATGATCTTCAAATGTACATAGATAGATGAATGATGACAGTAGTCTTCCAGGAATGGAATTTTGCTGACACTTTTCTGGATATTCAAGCACTGAACACTGCAATTCTGATGAGTGGCTGGAAACTTAAGCACTTAGATAAGAAATACTTAAAAGTTACAAAAAAATAAATCAAAGTCAGCCAAGTAGTTCTTATTTGATATTAGAAATACGTAATTTTATGGGTTAGTAGTATCTGAAACTCTTGTTTGAATAAGCTATGGAATAGTATATAATCAGCATTAAGTGTGACAAATCTATCCTAATGCCAATACTTTCTTTTTCTGTTCCCTTTCAGAATTTCTAATGCTATTCTTACTGTATGACCAAATTTCTTATTCAGTTTGACAAAAAGGAAGCAATTTTAATGCTTACAAGTTTGAATTTGTATTTATTGTTGTTGGCTAAAGTGCTTTCTTTTGTATTTCTTTGTAGGAGGTAGTTTGTGTCATTTATTATGCATGTGAGCCTTTTGATTACTTACAGACAACCATCTTCTATTATTAATTTCACTAGACTGTAGCAGTTTTGTAATATTATATGTAAACAGACTGAGTTAAAAATAAATATCTGAGGCTTCACCTTGAAAATAAAAAAAAATAGTTTAATAGCTGATTTAATCTGAAACCGCCACATCCATTAAAATTTCATGTATTCATAACATGCCTTTATAATTCTGTAATTATCTTTGATTCACTGACATTCTACATAGCAGATGTGTTGAGTTTTTTAATGTTACTCAGCTTCTCCATAGGGTGTTTTTGTCCAAAGTCATAGAACAATAATAGAATTACAATATTGTCATATTTGTTTCTCATATTGCTGAGTTATTTTATACAATTATCTGTACAAAAAATAATGCATCGCACTTTAATTCCTTAAATTTTTATAATTTGAAACTTGAGAATTCATTGTTTTTGCATCCAGGCAGAGCCATTATTAAGTGAAATACATGATAAGGTTTTGGAAAAATTTCATTCAAGGTAAATACTGATTGCACAGGTCTATATTATATATTTGAAGTTTCAAAACTTCGAACCTCATATGTTTGACAACATATGAGCAAAGTTTGAAACTTCAAAAATATAATAAAAAATTAAAAAAAAACTTACCTGAATGCTCTCAGCCAGGGCGCAAGTCCCCCTCACCCCCCACACCCACCTACTTAAATATACCAACTCAGAGATCGCACTTCAGTACAGAAAAGGGAAATTTTCTCATTCTGTGTCATATGGAGCCATTGCTTTTAACCTTTGAACATTTCAAAGTTCAGTCATATGATATCAACCATATGACATTTAAACTTTGAAAAGTTTGAATAATTAATAGGGACCCTGATCGCACATTTGTTGTCATGCCCATATATTAACTCTGCCCTTTGTACTGATGTGCTGTAATTAACAAAATTATTATGCATAAAAATGGTATCCACTTTTTAGTAACATGCATGTGCATTTTAAGCATATGTTGTGGGTTTCGCAAACACAACCCCTGCAACAGGAATAATACAATTAGTAAAGGTTAACAAACTGTATCATATTAAAAACACATTTGCTTAATTTAATGCTAGCAAAACTAATATTTGTAATCTATAAGCAAATGACAAAATTCTTTCCCTCCACCAAACATGTGATGCAGGCTTGATAGGATACCTTGGCATAGCTTTCTGACACTACCCAACATTTGTCTTACTTCATTCACATAGGTATTACATCCACCCCATCTGTCACTGTAAATTACTCGAATTCTGGTTATCCTGTTCTGACAAATAAAACTGCAGTTACTCTACAGCTGTTAGTGGTGAACTCATCCACTACAGACATGCTCTAATCAGCATGTCATCCTGTCCTAATTATTCAGCAATAATCCCAGCATTCACTATGCTCTCTCACCACATTGACCATCACATGAGAACTACAAGCAGAAAAAGATAGCAGTGTGATACATGATGATACAGTATGACACACATCCATTGCCTCAAAGCAAAACGTACCAAATCACAAACCACCTGTGGGTATGAACTGAAGAGTTTGTAGTCCTGAGCTCAGTACAAGGCATTAGTTGCAGTAGTATGTTAAGCAGTTTGGTAAATATCCTTTCTAAGTGAGCAGCAGTCATTTGTAAATCATATCTTGGATAAAGAAGAAAAATCTCTTTGCAGACATATACAAAAGTATACATGGTGTTGTATTCATAAATGGTTGCATACTTTGCAAGTTCACCTTGCACAGCATTGTATAGTACACGAGGTAAAACCAATTTGCAAGCTATTGCTGCTTTGCTGCATGGTAGCTCTCACCAAAGCAAGGACAGACATTTCAGGCCACAGGCACATGCAGAAGACTGTGAATAGAGCCTATGTAAATTGGGCTCATATGTGAACTATGATGCATTGCTCCATTTGGAGACTTGCATATCACCGTTTCATTGATGGCCATAGTATACAAGACTGCAGTGGAGCAGTGCAGAAGCAACATGTGTGTATGCAGTTTTTAGCTGAATACTGCCATTCTGAGGTAACAACATCTGAGCAGAAGAAGTGGAGGAGACCAGAAATGAGTGGATGACAGTCTCGTTATTCTACTCAGCTTCCACTGATCAGATAGCAAGTCAGGTAACTACTTATGAACATGGTGAAAATGTATGTGCGTGTCGTGTGTGTGTGTCTGTGTGTGTGTGTGTGTGTGTGTGTGTGTGTGTGTGTGTGTGTGTGTGTGTGTGTGTGTGTGTATGTGTGTGTGCCTCCATTTGAATTAGGAAAGATGTCCTGCTAATATTGCTAACAAATACTTCATGACATACCAGGCCTGCTTTATTACACATCAGGCATACCCAGTAATAACTTTACATTGCCTAAGACTAAACCCAGCAGTGCTATAGTAGGAGACATACTGAAGATAGTAATTGCATATTGCAAAGTAACAGCAGGAAATACTGCAGTCTGTAGTGGCAAATACAAAATGGACATACGCTTCTTATCCTCCTGCTGGGACATCATTTAACTGTGAATTATAACATCTCACTTCCGCTCTGTTATAAAGGTACTGTTACCATGTGCTGACCTGCAATAATACTGTATGCAGCATTCTGCATTTATCCTGCATAACATGTTTGTCTACTGACATTATGAATGAAAAATTCTGGAACCATCCAAAGATGCATGTCAGTGATATATATAGCTGGCCTTTGGAACAGATGTGATTAAAAAAAAAACATTTTTTGTCATCATTTTTGGAAAGGGTCACCACCGAACTTCTGGAGTTGGTATGGGGTCAGTAATAGCAAGCAGTTTCTAACTTACTCATGGCAAAATGCATGCCCTTATCAGTTCAGCATGTCAAAATATATTGGCATGACTCATACTTTGCCACACACATTGAGAAATATTTTAGATTTATTGACTATTTATTTTGTTGGAAGGTAGTGTTAATATGTTTTTTAGCATTGTTGAATAAGTTTAAACAACACAGCAGAAGTGGTACAATTTGCAGCACTTTATTCCATGGAAATAGTTCAGTTTCTAGATACTGAAATGATTACAGTAGATTTTGGCAAAAAGTAGGTATGAAGACTATTTTGAAAGGCCTGCAGTAGTAATACGTATGTCCTCTTTGAAAGTGCCACTCCAAATGGATGAAACTGACCACCATAAAGTCATCACTGTGGTATAATGAG
>NC_056738.1:225652300-225665772 GCF_019279795.1 Protopterus annectens
GTGCACAGGGACTTGCCCCCTGCATAAAAGAAGATTTATTGTTTTTTTTTTCTAACGCACTTTAACAAAAGCGCTTTTTTGGTGAAAGCGCTTTCGTTAAAGTGCGTTCGGTTATTGTGATATATGTGTATATATATATATATATATATATATATATATATATATATATATATATATATATATACATATATATACACACGTGTTTTTTTTTTTTTTGAAATGTAGTTTCACTGAGATTTGCATTATTGACCACAATCCACCAAATCAAAATCCAGAAAGGCTCCAGAAATGTCATTATTGTGTTCTGCAGAACAGTCTTCTGTGCTGGTCTCTTTTGTAGTCTATGTATTGTGATTTTATACATTTTTGATAACATTCCATGCATCAAGCAAAACCCAGTCAGCAAAAGCTAGTGCAACTATATCTATTTGTATATTGTATCTGTATCTATATCTATATCAATATCCATATCCATATTTATATAGTCATGCACACCAATATAACAGAAAAGGCTGCATGAACCACAAATAGGGTGTACGACCTAAACATGTAGAAACAAAAAGGAGAAGTCCATACTTTAAGGAAGTATTCTTTTCTGATCTATAAATAGATTATGGATTGTAAACAACTGGGACTCTTTTCCCTCAGGGATTGAATGAGAATTTCTAATAGTCATTTATATGTTGCTTCCTTCTCATAGTATGTTTATATTTTTTGGTTTGCTTAAATAGATAACATGATGTATCACAGGATGCACTTAAGTTTAATAATTATGTAGCTTTACAGGACTGATAAAGCTTTTTTGGATGTGTGTCTTTGAAACCACATTTATTATTAAAGTATTATGTCAGTGTCTGAAGTGTTGGAATTTTATGTAATGGGGAACTTCCATTCCGTCAGACTATAATACATCAGTTAGTTATTATTTTATTTTTTATGTAGAATAACAGTCGTGATTAAAGCCGTCACTGCCATAGCAGCAATCCTGATATTTTGGCCATTATGCCAGATATGTCAGTCTCTGAGAGTTGGACTTCTCTTGGTATAGATTCATAGACAGATAGATTGTTTTTGTTTTATACAGACTCCACAGAGACAGCAGCTATAGATTGCAACTTAATCATAACACTTTGGTGCTACAAGACAGAAACTTTAATCATAGAACAGCAGTGCTACCTAAGAAGGGGCAACTTCATTTCTGTATGCATTTACAAATTCATGTCATGACAGAAAGCTGGAGTTTATGTGCAGCTAAGGATTTAACAATAAGTCAAATGTTTGTAATAATGTATATTCTTGTAACAATGAATGGAATAGATAGGTTTGTGAAAAGAAAATATGGACATCAATGAAATTTATGGTTCATGTATTTTATAACATGCATCTTAAGCAATATGAGAAGTAAAAACATTTTCTCCACTTTGATATTAGAAATTAGCATATTTCTGGAACACTCCTATAATGTAAAGTTGTTTGTCGGCTATGTACCGGGCAATTTCCATTCCTTCAGTCTAACCATGCACGGTTGCTCTATAATACAGACAATAAGCTATTACTTTGCATTTTTTATGCAAAATAACAGACTTAAATAAAGCCATCACTGCCAAAGCAGCAATCCTGATATGTTGGCCAATAGCAAACTCAATATTTTATTTTACATCATCGGGTCTTTATTAGTTTGTCTGACATAAAATGTCAGATATCCATTTTTCATTTATCATACCATTCACTGTAAATTATTTAATTTGCATACCCTTCCATAGTATGTGAACTTCATATTATGTAAAGAATAATGAGAGATTCTCCTTAGAAAATATGACTGTTTTGTTACAGATGCACACAATTTCAATCAGAGGATTGTGAATGGTAGTTGTCTGAAATCATTGTTTTATGGTGTACATGCTCCACATACCTTGATGCTTATTACAGCTTCATCAGATGTGGCCTTTTGCAGATGAAAGTTAAATATGTGGTAAACCTTGCTTCATTAGCTATCAGACATAAATAATCATTGCTTAGTTGCCATCATGAGGAAAATGACAAAACCAGAACCACATCATGAGGCTCTATGAGAGTTATCAAACCATGTGGCAAAAGTAATGCCAGTGATTAAGACCCACCACCCATCACTGGTTGTTCCATAAAGAATTGTTAAGTGCTGTTGCCCAAATAATGATACAGGGCAGAAGAGCAATGGATCTTAACAAGCCTAGCAGGAGCATGTCATCACCCAGAAAATCATAATGTTTACCCAGTGGCTACTGATATAAGACTTCCAACCATATCTTATGGTTCTCTGTCATTTAGCAGCACTTGACTGGAGGATGAATGATACATTGCATTACCTAAGCATGGCAATAATTAGCTGACATCTTTGTCAGTTATTATTGTGTGTGTGATTGAATATTTCATCCTAGAATTAAATAAATTCTAAAGATTTTGACATTGCTGTAGATATGTATCTCTGCTGCAAACAGCAAACAGTAAAATCAATTAATTTGGTATAAATCCTCCATTTAGCTGCTTTCTGTCTTATAAAAGCATGTTAGTGAATGAGCTCCGAAACCAAAGACAATCAGAATCAATCAAAAGTATACATTCTGGGCAGAAGAGTAAAACAGCAAACAAATCATTACTTACAATTCCTCACTAAAAGAATTTTTATAAGACAGTTCAAATCAGAATGACAAAAAGCAGGTATACTGTTTTGATGGGAGGAATGCAACACAGTAATTTTTTTTAAGTTTTACCCACGTAAGTAAACAGGGTTTCTCAGGCCCTCTTCAGCCATGAAATGAACAAGATATACAAGGAATTTTGTAATACAAATGGCCAGTTAAAGTGATACGCGGCTCTTGTCTTCAAAGTTGTTTTATTGCTGTAATGTCTTCTTATGTGGTTTTGTCATAATTGTTTCATAGTTTGCATGCAATCATTCTTCCCTTTTTTTCTATTATTTTTCATTTTGTGTTGCTCCACCTCCATGTAATTCACTGTGGAATGCCCTCTGACCTTTGATGGAATTCCACTAAGGTTGTCAGTTTGGTGTGTGAAAGTGATTCTGAGGACTGTGGTGTTTTTTTCTAATGACAGATGTAATGTGCAAGTTGCTGATTTAATGTCTGGTGTTGGCATTCTAAATCGTTTTAAGGATGTCCCTTATTTGAGTTCAGCAGAAAGTTCAGATAACAGCAGTTTTGATGTTGATGCGGCTGTATTATTTCATTCGTACTGTAGTGAAAGAAGGCTTTTTTTATTTGCTGCTGATTACTAAATGAAATACACATACATAATATAGACAGGAATATATTTTAAACTGGTGAATGCATTACTTTCAATTTGTTGCCACAATTACTGTTATCACTGGTGGTTCACACTGATGCCCTGCTGCTTTTGTTGATGTTTTGAGGGGCAACAATATGACTATGTCTAGTATGTAGGTGAGGAAGTTAGTGAATGGCATGAATCTGTTTGAAAATTAACTGAATATAAAATTGGAAATGAGCAATGTAATGATCTCCATAGAAGCTGTGTCTGTAAAAGATCCCATGGCACCTACTGAAAAATTAGGGGCCCTTTATTTTACACAACATAAAATTACATTATCTAGATATTTAAAGACGCATATATACATATTTCTATTTTTTTTTTACTATTTATTATTTTTCTTATAACATGCTGCTTCACAACCATAATATATTTTTGCAATATATGTACCAAAATCCATTTAGCATTAAACAGAATTTTATTCAGTTTTCATTTCAGATAACCCATATTGCATACAATAAATTCTTATCTAATCTTCTCGTATATTCTTTCTTCTTGTTCTTATAACATCCATACATAATCATATCCATATCTATATTGTTTATGTAGTTATTATTCTCAAAAACATTTTCTCCATGTAACTTTTTCAGTTTCATTTACATTTCAAAAAAACAAAATGCTCTGTTGTCTTCTCCTACTCACAAAATAAATGCAGTATTTCAACTTTCTATTTATATGGCATATTCCGCTTTACTGATAACTTATTTATTACCAGTTTCCATAGGAAATAGTGATACTCTACTGTCTTGATACACCATTTTTTACGTTCATAGGTTCATAGGTGTGTACTAGGCAAATGGCCCTGTGGCTTTTATAAGCCTAGCCCATAGGATTACCCTGACATTGTGCCACCTGGCCTTAGTTCCCAGTGCCACTGTCGAGTAGAGCCACTGGAATGATACCTGGGCTGAATTTTCTATTTCCCATCCACTCATCAAAATTTCTCTTGAAGAGGGCCAGTGAGGTGCTCTGTTTGACATGTATGGGAAGTCTATTCCATAGCATGGGCAGTCTTTGGGTTATGAACCTGTCCCTCCAGCATGTTCTGTTGATTGTGGAAATGAGGTTGAGGTCTCTGGAGTGTTTGGTGAGGAGGGATTGGGATTTCTTTAGATGCAGAGCTGGGTCAGACATGGCTTTGTAAGTCCAGCAGAGTATATATATATATATATATATATATATATATATATATATATAAACTGGAGTACTGCTGAAAATGCACATGAGTTGTCAGTATCATTATGCATAAAGCAGTAGTTAGGTTAAGCAGCAAGAAGCAGTTGTAGTAAGCATAAGTCAGCACTATTAAGTGAGTTTAAAGCTGTGTGCGTGGGTATGTGCGGAGGTAAGCACTGCTAATTTCTGGTTACAGTGTCCTACACCCAGTAAGCTTCTAAATTGCTTAGCCTGTGTAGGCAGTGCTTACCCCCGTGCAAACCCACTTACAACTGCTCAAAAGAACCTTAATCACACTGTATCCAACGGCCCTTGTTCTAAATAGCAACAAAATAAGCAGCCTCTGTTAGGATCAAATCCAGGACCATGCACACCATATCCAAAGTGATTTACCACTAAGGCATCTCAGATGTACATAGCCTTAATGTATTCACAAACATATCATCCAGCCCAGTCATTCAACAGTTCAGAGAATGTATTCCAACATGTACATGTATTTGTGTGAGTAAATATATTAATGTCTAAATGGTTACAATATATTGATATATGTATGTATATATATATATATATATATATATATATATATATATATAAAAACAGTATCAATATGTATGAACATTTAAACATGCAAATGCCTACATCTATAGATTAAAATGTCCACATCTACATGTCTAAATATGGCAGGTATATATATATATATATATATATATATATATATATATATATATATATATATACACGTATATAGGTATATACGGACATACACCTGTAGATACTGGGGAAGTAACAAAACATATATGTTTTCATGCAACTTTAATGGGGTTGAGAGGGCCCCACACAATATATGTTTGGTACGAATAGGTATACCCTCCCCCAGCCAAGCACGATCACCCTGCAATACAGTACCAAGTGGTGCAGATCCCATAACCAGGACCAGACACGACATGGCCATCCCTAGGATACATATACACAGACACATATATGCAAATACAGGTATATATATATATATATATATATATATATATATATATATATATATATATATATATATATATGCAACTACACATACACACACAGAGATTTGTACAGTAATATGCATATGTAGTACGTGCCACAGTATGGAGTAGCCAGTATTCCTAGAGTCACCACCTTACCAACTGGAAACTGTATAAGCCACCCATATGAATGACATTCATAGTCTGCAACATATACCCACAGAGATATCAAAGGGTATAACACCACACACAGGTGTACATAAATGAATGTGAAAGCTTTATTGGTGTACTATGACAGTTGTATATGCCATGTCATTTAGCTGTTTAGACACTGACATCCATATGAACAGTGTAATGCAACTGTGAAACACTTATACTAAGACAGTAGTCTGGAAAGGTCGACAAATGTTGCTGTCTAGGCCGAGGTCTTCAAGTAGTAAATTAGTAATGACAGACTGGGCCACAACATACCAGACAATCAACAGTACGTAATGCCGATGTATAAGTCAGCAGCCTCTATCTACACTCTGTACACAATCCCTAGAGGGTACAGACCCCAGTTGACACCACTGGATGTGTCTGTGACATAACAAGGCATACCTGACACCATCACAATCACAATGACAAACAGAACATCCCGTATGGCAGGAGGCAGTAGGTCTGCATCTACCCAAGGTGGATTGTATGGTAAAGTAAGGCAGCTTATCCCAGATACCCACACATGCTGTAACAGCCTAGGTTAGTCATAGTGCACCCCCCCTTAATTCACTAATACTGGGCCATATACCAATGTTACATACACTGGCCTCTGGAGTGCATTAGGGCACACGTGTGAAACCCACACATATGTGGCCCCAACCCCCCCCCCCGTATGTGTGGGGGACACAACAGCAGTGGAGTGATGGCAGGAATAACAGCCTGACATACACACAGCCCACTACATAACAACCTCTGACAGTATGTCATATGTGCAAAGCCTGGTATGTAGGTGTTGGACAGTGGCTGGAACACAAGCACATATGTGTAAAACTGTTGCCATACAGTAAGCAAGATATATATATATGTGTACATATCTATATGGATATATGTATACTTATTTATACATATATGTTCACCCTATGTCCTGCACATGGAGTGGAGCTCTACCTCAGCTCCAATAGTCCCAACCTCTCAGTGCAAGGGGATGTCACATATGTAGTGCAGGTATATTTATTGACTATTGCTACTGTAATATACATTGTCTTCACAGAAATGTGTGTGGGAGGCTACATCTGCTGTTAACATGTGTGCCATTGGCTACTTACAGACATCCTAAGGTCAGCATAGTACAGTACAACTGCTAGCACAGTAACGCCCCTGTGGACTACAGCTGTGATAAGGCCAATATATGTGGACAGTCTGACACACTCAGGTCAGTCCAGGGTTATACACAGAACCCCTTCATGCAAGACATGTGGACCAGGCCTGTGAATGTGGATGTTAACAGCCATGTAGATGGGTATAACATGTACATACTGGTATACATTTGCCCCATAGGTTATGCATTCATACACCCCTGTCTGTCCTGACACATAATAACCGCTGGTACAGAGATGCCATGGCCACATACTATGCACTAGTTACTGACATACATCTGAACAGCGTCCCACTGCTTTGTCTGACATATATGACTGTTATGGTGGCCAGGCAGCAGTACATCTGGCAAGTATCTGGACATGACATCTCAGTGGATAAGTACAGTAAGCTGCTAGGCATGTAACAAAGCACAGTGCAGGCTACAGGCAGACTGACTCAACACTGGGCTACATCTCCTATGTGGGAATACACATGTACTTGCATAGATAGCAGGATCTACAGGCATGTTGCATCAAAGAGTAACAGACACCTATGTGAAAGTGCATAACCACAAACAACGTGAACACAGCCACAGCCACATATGGTAAGCTAGTGTACTATTACAGTATATTGACTATCTGATGTACATCATCCTCATATGAGCCACAAACACAACAACCCTACATATACTGGGCTGCTACACAGTGTGGTCCGATGGCTGTCTGTGGTGTGGGACATGAGTGTATTCACCCCTACAAACATGTAAGCTGATAGGGTGGCATACAGTGGAGCAGCATGTGACATCAGATAGAACAGGACCAAGAACAATGACATCTACCACAGTCTCTACACAGGCCAAGGTACATATGCACTATACACACACTGTCAACAATTACCAGACTTACACATACCTCAGTATTGTACACACAACTACAGAATGCCCAGGCTATGTCCTCAAATACATCCCCTACTATACATAACATGTGTAGCAGTCTGATATCTCACTGACTTATCAGATATGCTGTCAATGAATATGGTGTACAGAACATAAGCACCCCCTACTACATGACATATGTACAAAGGTTGACAGGGTTGTGGCTGGAGGCACAAACACAGGCCCAATATTGACATGTCACTATGATGACCTCATACATCTCCTGTCGTAACAGGGTGTGATGTAACATATGTCCTATGAGGGATATGACACCAGCAACTCTCCCAGCCGTCACCATCTACTGACTACAATCCTCACACTACCTTCTGCAGTTGAGAGATAGGTGCTCTGTGGGTAACACAAGGAACACAGGGCACCACACACTGCCAGTCTACAGATGACCCTACAGATGGGGGATTCCTCATAAACATAGCACTGACATGACAAGTATTAAAACATGTAGGACAGCCATATCCACACACACCCTGTTAAACCAGTGATACCCCAACTGCAGTATAGCAGCACTTACAGTCTGTAGTCAGAGCAGACACATCCCCCTCCTGTGTGTTGACCTGTTTCCACAGTGTATGTTGTCAGAGGTAAGTCCCCAATCCATCTATGATGCTGTTTGCCAAACAACTGACCTAGTTCCTGCTCACAGTGAATGAAAAGGCCCAACACCAACATGATGTTCCTAGATATTGGAGTGTGTTTCCATGCAATTGGCTATGGGAATGTTACCACAGCTGTTCCACATGCAATCAGCTAGATGAGGGCTGTAATCCATGCAGAGGCCATCAGCTGATTATGAGCATCACTGACAATACACATGCTGCTGCCTAAGCAAAGCTGGTGTAAGTCTCCACATCCACCAGAGAGGGAGTGAGTGAGGCAGACAGAGGCAAAGATAATTCAGGGTGGGTTGGGAGAGTAAAAGGTAAGCATGTTTGTGTCACACACCTACCAGTCCATGGTATCAAACCTGTAACTGACTATGTACTGATATCACATCTGTTATCCCTGCATGGTGGATATTATGATTGATGCTAGGGGCACCATATAAGAGATTTTGAAAACACACTCAACATTGGGTCCAGATGTTACACACTCACAACAACCTCCACACAGGACAGGAATAACAAACATCAACACATTAAGACACACACACACACACACACACACACACACACACACACACACACACACACAACCTGTCACAACTGGGATTAGAGCCCCTACCTAACTAGTTATTACACTACAGCATTATGCTATTATAGAACGTGCCACGGAGACTACTGGAGTACTGTTTCCACATAAGTTTATTTCACAGTGAATGACATCAGCAGGACTGCCAAAATAGAGCAAATTAATTGTTGTGAGTGTGACTAGTAAAACATGCATTGCTCTCTACACAGGCATAGGAACAGATACAAAAGCATCCACAACTCCTAAGTGTGAGAATAAAACCCCTACCAGAGTTCTTTATCACACTACACCATTACACTGTTATAGCACACACCACAGAGATTGCTGGAATACTTTTTCCCCACAGGTGTACTTCACAGTGATTGACATCAGCAGGATTGCCAAAGTAGGACATTTGAATTGTACTGAGTGTGACTAACCTAAAGTGCCCTAATTAGTCTGTATGCATTAACCGCTGTTCTGGCCAGAATAAAAATAACCTGTCTTTGCAGGTCATGAACTCACTATAGTCACAGTAACTAACCACTAAGCCATCACAACAGTACATGGAACTGCAGTTCCACCAAAGTAATCCCACCATAGGCTAATCAAATTGAACATGTGAAAGGAATGTATATACAGTTGTCCGTAAAAGACCTCTCTAAGGCCAACGGCATACTACTCAAGGCAGAAGTGACAATGTTTGTGGCACCCATGGAGACAGGAACTGACAGTTCAACTGATGAATCCTGCAATAAGGCACTGTATGAGCACAGCCACATGTGCATGATTCCTGACATACCACATAGAACCATGACGCTCCCCTCCCAAATAATCAAGCCAGTCTGGTGGTCTCCCGCCATTAACAGAGTATACAACAGACGGTAGACACTGTTGAAGAAAGAAGGATAATCTAAGGATGCAAACAACTCCCTTACCAGCCCCAGTAAGATGTTGAGATCTCTCATGGAATCCTCCAAAGCTAGTTATGTAATTAAAATCACCACAGATTCCACAGATAACCACACAGCATTCTATAGTTATGTCTGAATTCTAACTTACAATGCTCAAAAGTGCTCTGAGCTGCAACAAAATGGCATTACATAGACTGCTCCCACGGAATGTTCCAATATCCTGGAAGATTGATTTAGTTGCACATTCACCCCCTCTCACCCCCAAAAGGGCCCATATCAATACAAAAGGGGTTCCATTGTCCAGTAATCATGGTCACACAGGCAGAAAACCCACTACCCACAGCTAAGAATACAGCATCTATGGGACCAGATAACATCCTGGGCTGTGTACTACATGAACTACAAAATGGAATGGCAACTTACCTAACTGTCATGTGTAATCATAGCCTCGGATCAGGCCTAGTGCCCAATGAGTGGTGCACAGCTGCAGTTATCCAACTCCACAAGGGGGATACACCTGTGATCCCTGGAACTACCGTCACATCAGTCTGATGAGCCTGATCTGCATGGCCATGGAATGCAGTATCAGGGATGTATTGAACACAGACATTGGCAACCCTCAAACACTGGACCCCACACAGATTGGGCTCATGGAGGGCCAGTCTTGTCTCCTGAAACTGATTGACTGCTTTGACTCAGTCTGCATAGCTGTTGAAGAGGGTAAGGCACTCCACAAAGCCTATGTGGGCCTCGCCAAGCCCTTCAACACCATCCCCTAGTCTGGAAACATAGATTAACATACTAATCCGGCCATATATCATTATGCCACTCAAAGGTTTGCCACATGGCTTATGGACAGACCACAAACTGTAGGTCTAACTGACTCCAAATCCATCCCCAGACAAGTGACAATTGGAGTACCTCAGGGTTCAGTCCTGGGACCACTGTTGTTTGGCATCTACATCTCTGAAGTACAGGCCAACAGTACGGGACTCTGGCTAACAAAGGTAAAAGATGACTGCAAAATGGGGGTCATTATGAGCCTGACTGATCTGCATGATATGTTACTGATACCTGCCTGACATCATACAGGTGGGATGGAGTACTGTTAACATCTTGTGCCCTTGCCATGTAAGGTCCTGGTTATGGGATCTGCAACACTTGGTAGTGTATTGCAGGGCAGATGTGTTTGGCTGTGGGGGGGGGATACCTATTCATGCATGACGTATGTTGTTTGTGCCTGTCAAACCCATTAATGGTGCAAGTGGACATATATGTTTCTGCTATAGTCCCACTTTATCTACAGATGCATGTCCCTACATACAAATATCTGCTTATATATACATGTATGTATATATATATATATATATATATATATATATATATATATATATATATATATATATATATATACACACACACATAGGTTTACTATAATTTATTCGAAGTGAAGTCGGTCGACTCCACTTTGTTTGAAAATCGGAATGTCGACCGTAGGCAATGTCAAAAACTGATATTGCTGAAATACACATCTGCCCCTATCTCGATCCATGTTAAAACCCATCCCTAGGTAGCAGTTGACATGTATTTTGGCAATTTCGGTATTCGACATTGTGAATTTCACACAATCTCGGTCGACCATGTGAACAGTTGACCGAGTACATTTTGGGTATATGATAGTAAGTAAACCATATACATATATATGAATATATATATATATATATATATATATATATATATATATATATATATATATATATATATATATATATATATGTATATGTTGTATCTGTTTAGACATTAATATATTTTCACACACACATACATCTACATGTTTGGAATACATTCTCTGTACTGTTCAATGACTGGGCTGGATGATATGTTTGTGACTACAGCAGGTTTATGCATATCTGAGATGGCTTAGAAGTAAATCACTTTGGCTATGGTGTGAATGGTCCTGGCTTCGAGCCTAGAAGAGGTTGCTTATTTTGTTGCTAGGCAGAACAGGGGCCGATGGATATAGAGTGATTAATGCACTTTAAAGCAGTTGTACATGGGTTTGCACGGGTTTGCACAGAGGTAAGCACTGCTAAGGTCTGGTTACAGTTTCTTATACACATTTAGCTGCTGAATTGCTTAACCTGTGTAGGCATTGTATAGCTCCACACAAACCTGAGCAAACCTGCTTACAACTGTTTTAAAGTGCCTTAATCCCTGTGTATCCAACGGGCCGTGTTCTGCCAGCAACAAAATAAACAGCTCTTGCAAGGCTCAAACGAAGGACTCTGCACACCACAGAGAAAGTGATTTACCACCAACCCATGACAGATACAAAGAGACTAGATGTTATCAGGAACATATCATCCAGGCCAGTCAAGCAACAGTACAGGGAATGTATACCAACATCTGGATGTATGTGTGTGTACTTATATTAATATCTAAACAGATACAACAAATCTAGATATGCCCCGGGATTCATGAACCTTGCGCCAGGCGCCAGCATAGCGTCGGCGTTATAACGCCAAATATGGCTGCTTAGCGATTCAGGTATGAATGAATTCCACGTGCACTACCGGCGTGCGCCGGACCGTCCCCGCCCCCGGCGTAGGTATGCAAAACACAGTGTGTGCGGTATTGCACCATGCAAATGAGGGCAAATAGCGATCCACGAAGTGGCGCAGGCGTAGCGTAAGACGCGGCAATGTAAACCAAAAAGCGGTTTACATTTACCCAAACATACCGGAGGAGTAACGGAAGGCTGTCAAAGTCAGGTATCATATAGGTGCAATATGCCAATGTGGAAAGGCACCGAGAATGTCCAAAGAAAATATGCACAAAATGTAACAAATGACATAAATGGCACGTATGTAGAAAGAACAGCAGACCCCGGGATATGTGCACAGAAGTTGTAAAGCAATGAAATAATATGACAATGTCCTAAAAGAGCAGTAGAACACAAATCAGCTGCACAGCCACCACACACCATAGTATGTATGTAAAGCTGCAACCCCAGCGCAATGGTTGTCAAGGAGTGGTGGCGGTGTACGGCGCCGTAACCATGTATTAGTAGTCAATTCCATGCAAATGAGGCAGATAATAGTGAATCGCAAAATCGCCGGCGTAAGGATGGCCCAAGCGGCGTGGCGGTACTACACCGAGGAGTGGCCTACACGAGATACATGTCAACCACAGAGGGGTGTGCCACTGTAGGAGGAAGGATATTGGAGGTCAGCAAATCTGGGCTGTACAATGCACATCACAGCATCAGGACTGGCGTGTTAGGAAATAGATGCGCTGAGAGTACAGAATGTGCGTACAAATGCATGTGCACGAGGATGACTACGTTCCCTAAACCAGTCATGTGACGGCCTCACCGGCAACAACCAGGGATATAGGAAGGTAATGCGGAGAATACAAGGAAATGCGGAAGCAGTGTAAATGGATCCGTAATGAGCAATTAACATCAATCAATGCAGGAAGGGCAAACGCCGGCAGCTGATAACTCTGCATGCAGACTCCTGCATAACGGGAAAGGGGAGGCATATGAGTGCAAAGATAGTAGGGGATGTAGTAGAAATGCAAAGAGCAAAGAGCAAAGAACTGAAA